>NC_051065.1:69792849-70050349 GCF_004664715.2 Peromyscus leucopus | reverse complement strand
GTCAGCACCCCCTGACCTGGCTTGAGCAAGAACTTTGGTGCCAGGAGACCTACAAAGACCTCGGGTAGTGCATAGGTCTGTGCTCTCATACTTGAGAACTCATGACCCAAGATCCAAAGTTCCCAGGGCTGTATGAGTTTCTGGTCACGGGTCCTTTTGATCTGGGAAATGTAATCAAATGTAGGGAGGAATTCGGGGTAGATGTAAATTTAAGATCATCAGAAGGAAACTTTGTTAACAGTGAACGAGCCGCTTGAGGAAAGAGGCTCCATCTCTCTGGTGCTTCAAAGGAGAACTTGTCACACAACTGGCTTCCTTGAGATCCTTTTTCTCCAAGGTCCAGGGACTTAACCTCCATGGACAAAGTCGAGTGAATTCTCGGCACAGTAACCTCCCCGCCCCCTTCAGAGCAGCAGTACCCTGAAGCAACTTCCTTATTTCCAGTGTGTCCGTGGTGTGCATAGCTCTAACACACTCAAATGTCCTCTTAAAGCAGGGCCATGTGCGCCACAGCATAACCCAAAGCATTATTAATGGGCCAGACACTAGGGGCCCTGGGGACGGAAAGCCCTGCCTTATTGCCAAGCCTCTTTCAGTCAAGAGGAAGACTTGAAGGCACAACCTATGCCAGCTTGGCAGAGAGGCATCCCAGCTTCATGGCAGGCTCAACTGGTTATTGATTCTTTCTGAGCCTCAATTTCTTAAATATAATATAAAATGGGTAGGGTGATTCACACCACTGGTTGTGAAATTTAAATGTGATATTGTGAATGTGGTACACAACAGAGTCACTGGCAAGTCGAGTAACCAGAGTGGCAAATGTGGCCTCCATTTCCTTCCTGTCTTCTCTTCTTCATTTCAACTCCATCTTTGCTGATCTATTTCCTGGTCTTACTGTGTTTGTTCTTGCAGTGGGTAGTTTATGTAACTAACAATTCATTGACCTGCCCATAAGGAGAGACACTGCGTTCAGCATTTTTGAGCACTCAATGAGTATAAACTCTGTTTTGGACAAAACAACAGATTTAAAAAAAATTTAGTCCCACACCCCCCACTCTCAGGTTGGTAGCCTTTTTCTTGATTATTATTGTCATGCACATCTATGTGTGTGTTGTGGGATGTTTGTACACTGTGTGAAGATGTATTTGCTGTGATTGGAGTAATAAAAAGCTGAACGGCCAATAGCTAGGCAGGAGGTGAAGACATCTGTCCAAAGCTGGGTCTGTGGATGACCTCCGTGGCATCTTTGCTAAGCCGGACATAGTTTTCAAATCCTCACAGAGTATTTCCTCAGATATTTTAGTCATCTTTACACTGTAACAACCGCACACATGACACACTTAAGCTTTCTGCACTGGGGATTTTTTTCTACACCTTTTTCTTAAGTCTAGCTAGTCACCAAAACAATACACACGGGCTGGTTTTCAGCCCTTGCTCGTTTCTATTTTTATAACACTACCACAGTCAACTTCAAGGTGCCAAGTTGCTGAAAGTAAAATTGGAATGAGACCCATCATATCTAAGCCCACCATTGTATGGTGGTTCAGCTCTACAAATACAATAGACCTAAATAACCTTCGGAACACAGCTGAGGAGGGAAGATGTGGGACAACCGGGGAGCACTGAACTTCGAGTATTCTACATAAATCTTTGGGTTTTAGTAGAATACTTAATTGAAAGTATACGGTGAGTTTCTTCCAAGGCACAATAGATGCACTCTTCTCCACAAGACCTGTTCTGGCAGCTGGTACCTGAGAACAGAGGTAGATACATGCTGCTCTGGCCCCAAGCGTCACTTCCTCCATGCCAAGAATCTTCTCACTTCTGATCCTCCTGGATGTTTGACCTTTATTCCTAGTGACCCAACTCCATGGAGGTGAGTCCATTGCTCCCCCACCTCCAAGAAAGTGAGTCCATTGGTCCCCCACCTCCAAGAAGGTGAGTCCATTATTCCCTCACCTCCATGGAAGTGAGTCCATTGCACTGCTCCCTCAAAGGCAGCATTTATTTCAGTCTTCTGCAGGACTTTACTACACCACCATTAGTTTACACATATTTTTAAATCTAGAATATTCTTTTCTTTTTCTCTTCTCCTTTCAAGTTACTAAAAAATAGTATTATGTGTGGCTAGTTCCCTTGGAAAGGAGAGGACAATGTTAACATCTTTCCTTCCCCCCCCCCCCCCCCGAGATAAGGTTTCTCTGTGTAGCATTGCGCCTTTCCTGGAACTCACTCTGTAGCCCAGGCTGGCCTCAAACTCACAGAGATCCACCTGGCTCTGCCTCCTGAGTGCTGGGATTAAAGGCGTGTGCCACCACTGCCTGGCATCTTTTCTTATAGGGAGCAGAGGAAACTCTGAGTGAATGAAGTCCTGAGTTGATAATGTGTGTTGTTGACATGGGGAAGTCCTGAGCTAATAATGTGTGTTGTTGACATGGGGAAGTCCTGAACTAATGTGTGTTGTTGACTGGGCACAACCATGCCAAGGTCTCCAAAGCCTCAGACTCATGGGAAAATGGCAAAGTCTTCCCCAGGCCAGGCTCAGAAGAATAGTAAAGTCTTCCTGGAGGATCCAAGTGTGGATGTTGATAATGTGTGCAAGGATGCAGAATTTTCCAGTTTGGACTTTTTCCCAAGTGATTGTGTGCTCTGGATTCTCTTTGGTAGTAGAGACCAAATGGGAAGGAGAGGAGAGAGAAGGCTGGAATAGGAAAGAAGCTGAGGGAGCCTGGAGAGAGGAGGCAGAGCCTGGTGAGGACAGTTTGTAATTCCCTAGTCAGCTCCCAGCCATCCCCTCTCATCAGCCCCATGAGCCTCCTCCACAGCTCCAGCCCCATTTCAGCCTTTTCCTGAGCATTTTTAGGATGCAGAATCCTGGGTCCCACTCCCGCACATGCCACAGTTAGAGGCTCCTGGGGGCTCCCATAAATCATGTGTGTGAGCATCTAAATTAGGGCCACGCCATCAGCCTCTATGCTGGAGACCATCTGACTTCTGGCTACTCTGTAATCCTGGAGTGTTCACATGGCGGGTGAAAATGGCCTCCGTTGGTTCAAGCCTGGCTGCACATCAGCTCCTTCAAGAGTTTGAGAAATTAATCGTATAGGATGGCAGAGTGACTCTATTCATTGGCTGAAATAACGAATAAGAGTAAGGAAACCTAGCATAAATGACAGGAGAAGGCAATAATCAATATCCTAACATAAAACGATAATGCAGCTGGCACAATAACGCAATCCCTTTGGGAGCGATGGAGAGCATCGTTAGTGTCCTGCTGTAATGAAGCCACAGAACTCGGCTCACATTAGCCAAGATGAAGCCTCTTCAAAGCGGACTTTTTCACCATGTCGCAGGCACATTTATTTTATTTGAAAGAAGAATGGTCCTGTTGCCAAGCCATCAGATGGTAAAAAGAGATATATTTGATGGATAATTTTTTAAAGGGTCTGCCATGAACTCGCAGAAAACATTTCTGATGAAAATACCCCTCGTACACAGAATTCACAGAGTGATATGTAGGTGTAGTCGGCAAGGTGAGGAGAACCAGGGAGAGCCTGTGGGTGAGTCGGGAGTTTGGCCAGAGAGAGGGAGGCCATTATTTTTTAACAATAACAAACAGCAACAAAAAATGCCACTCGTCTGGCGTCCCTCATGTACCATCAACCTGTTCTTGTGAAACAGACTGACAGCCCCTTTAATATGAAATAAATCAGGCAGGAGAAGGAGTGTCTGGAAGAACATACAGATTGAGGGCTGACTGACAGAACACCCATTTGCCTTTGTAGCAGCTAACTTGAAAGGATGTCAGGTTCTCTGAAAGGCTAGGATGTACTTAGAACCTGCAGAATGCAAATGTGCTTGCTCCGGGTTCCTCTGGCTGGAGTCCTCCTGCACACTGCCAAGGTCAGGAGCAGGCAGACCCTGCAGATGGATCCAACTGGCCCTTCTAGTCTCCCTGGTGACCTTGCGGGAAAGAGGCACTTTGCCCGGTTCGTGGTTTCATACTCGGTTAGCTCAGCAGATCCTCCTGAGCCAGTGCACACAGACCAAGGCATTAGAGCCAGTCACTTCTCACCAAGAAAACAGGCTAGTAATGAGCCATGACACTTTTCCAGGAGGTGCGTGGCCAGTGGAAGGCCCTGTCAAGCACCCTCCCACCACCCTCTAGCCTGTGAGATGCTGAAATGCCTTTGGTTAGCTGTCCCCTTTGACTTCCTAAACTGTCCGCTGTCCAGAGTGATTCTGCAAAGCAAACACCAGGACCAATCAGTCATGAGACAACCAAAGCCTGTTTCAACATCTCCCACTACACAGGGAAGTAAACATCCTGCTGTGAGGGGAAATGGTGCTTGAGAGGCCGTGGGAGTCAGGGAGAAGCATGCGAGAGAAAGCCAAGGACAGGGCAGCAGGGTAGGCACAGGCAAGCTCCCTGTGTTCAAAGTGTGTCTTCCCTCTCCAGGTATTCGTTGCCCTTGCCTGCACTCTTGATCCCTTTCTGCCTACCCAGCCCACGTCACTGCCAGCATTTAATCAAACTCCTACTGTCCTGGTCCTTCAGCAACAGGGGCTGAGCGTCAAGGAAGTATTCATCACCATCGCGGACACCAGCGCTACAGTGATACATCCATCAGACGCCCCTGTGTAATTTACATACAATAAAAAATGCTTTTGCAAACAAGATCAGTGCAGATCAAGATAAATGCCGCCCAGCAAGGGAACTTGACTTGCACGTGAAGCTTACCCAGTCGGGAGGGCCGTTTGCCTTGGTGTGACCAGTCAGGCTGCCCAAGGAAGTTACGTGTGAACTGATGCCGAAAGTGTACAAAGACTCCATCCACGAGATAAGCAGGAGCGGCAGGCATGAAAGCTCACAAACCTAGAGTTCAAGGGCACTGAGCCTCGGGAGTCCATTTAGGGCTGAGACTCAAAAGCCTGTATGGCCAGGCTAGAGGGAAGATCCAGCCAGCCTGGCTGGAGAGAAGGACACAGCTGTCCTGAGGCTTCTGGCCCCAGAGCCCTCCACCTAATGCCTCCCAACCTCTGTGATGTTGGGCAGCCAAGCTCCCCAGTGGCCCCCAACTGTGCTGGTAGCATCTACTTCAAAGCACCTGTCTCCAGGGCTACTGTGACCATTTCAGGAGCCGAAATGGTGTCTGCAGACCATGGGACACTGTGCTGGGCACAGAGTCAGCATTCGAAAAAACTTTCACTGCTACTAGACTTCTTAAAGACATGGGTTTGTTTTTTGAGTCGAGATGGGAGTATTCTCAACTTCTGGAGGCCATTCTGAGTCAGCATACCTGAGTTCCCTGTGATGTCAGGCTACCAAAAGCATTTATAAAGAAGTTGTAACGTGCAATTATAAAGAAATTACTTTCCCAGCAATTAATCACCAGCATAAGGTTGCCAATACACATCATTGCAACATTATGACACATGGCATCATGCAATCTGAATGCGCAGTGGAGAGGGGCCCATCACAGCTGACCTTACTCAAGTCAAATAAGCCGATCAATAGAAAGTCTGTGGGAGTTTCGCCTGAATAAGGGTGAAGACCAATTATTGAAAGGCATAATAAGACAAAGGGATGTTCCTAAAGATACTGTATCTTACAGCAGTTTTTACAGTTCAAAGATATGTTGAGGGTGTGAATGCTCCTGTAGTTCAGGAAGAACGTTTCTCAGAAAGGTTTTCTATCTGGTCTGTTATTTCAAGAGATGCTATCTATGTTTTTGAGAGCCTCAAGAACAAGGTAAATGGCTAACGGGAACGTAAAATTGAAGTGCCCCAACTGGATTCTCTGTGCCTGCTACAGCCAGATGGCAGGAAATCACTGGAATGTATTCTAGAGCTCTTGACTTCTCCATCTTGTGAACCCACCTGTGCTTAGGAGAGAGCAATCAGGCTCACACTCACACCGTGAAACAGTTATTCCGGGGCTGTGGGTGTAGCTCGGTGAGCAGTGTTGCTAGCCTGGATGAGGCCTGGATACAAGCCTCACCACCACATAAACAATGTCTGGAATCCCAGTGCCAAGGAGGCAGAGGCAGGAGGATCAGAAGATCAAGATCTTCCTCAGCTACATAGGGACTTGGAGGCCAGCCTGGGATACACAAGGCCCTGTTGTTTTTTTTTTTGTTGTTGTTGTTTGTTTGTTTGTTTGTTTTGTTTTTTTAATTATTCTGTGTATTTTAAAGCAAACCTTGCCTGTAGATCAGTGGTTCTCAACCTGTGGGTTGCATTACAATTCAAAACAGTAGAAAAACTACAATAACAAAGTAGCAATAAAATAATTTTAAGGTTGGGGTCACCACAACACGAGGAACTGTATTTAAGGATTGCAGCATTAGGAAGGCTGAGAACAGCTGCTCTAGACTGCGTGCTGGCCTTTTATTCCTGTAAGACTACTACCTTTGACTTCCCTCCAAGCATCAGCAAGTAGCTAAAGGAAGATGGAATATCTTTTCCCAGCTTCAGCCACATCTTCCCTCTCCCCAGTCTTCAGGCTGACTTCAAGGTTGTCAATGACTCCAACAAAATCATTGGAATTTGCGAACATCTTAATCAGAAGACTTTCATAAAAGTATTTTCTAAATGCAACCTGTTCAGTCTGTACAATGATGTTCCCTATGCATGTTTCCAGGGCTGACCATCTTGGCACTGGACAACCAGTCAGTGTATTCTTCCCCAGGGAAGACCACCTCTCCTGTTCCCAGCTTTCTTCAGTTGCCTGTACTTCTTTGTGTAGGGTTGAGGCCTCATGGGCTTTTCCCCATCCAGTTTAGCATGTCCATTGATGTCATTTGGGTCGACTCACATTTGGGTCGCATGTTGGTGAGACATTACAGGTAGTGCTTCTGATGTTACTAGGAGACACAATCTCACAGCAAACTCCCTGATCTTCTGGCTCTTACAGTATTTTTGTCCTCTTTTCTACAGTGTCCCCTGAGCCTTAGATGCAGGAGTGTTTTGTAGATGTGTCCATCGGGATGGGGCTCTGCATTTGATTGACTGTGGTTTTTTGTAGTAGTCTCTGTCTGTTGCAAAGAGAATTTTCTTTGATGAGGGGTGAAGAGTACATTTATCGGTAGATATAAGGACAAATGCTTATAGATTGTTGTGAGGGATTGTACTGGCTTAGAAATTAGAGCTGTAAATTCTCCTCCAATAATCATGGTTTCCATTAGCACTGAGTGGTTAGCTTGGTTTCCAGTACCAAGTATGGGCTCCCTCTTGTTGAATGAGTCTTAAGTCATACACATATATGCATGTAATAACATTTAATGAAAAAAGAGGTCATGAATTTGAAGGAGATCAGGGAGGAAGGAGTATATGGGAGGGTTTGGAGAGAGGAAAGGGAAGGGAGAAATGTTATGATTAAATTACAATCTCAAAAATTAAAATAATAATAATAAATAAAATATTTCATGCATTTACTTTAGAAAGTATATTTTCAATTGCTTGAGCAAAATGCATGGTAGACTATTAGTAAGTTGAGAACGGAAATCCCATCTTTTTCTCCCCTACCCTTCATCAAGTCCTGCACTTACAAATTCTCCTATAAATAAGCACCATGTAATTGCTAAGTTACCAAGAAGTTAAATTGCTCTGTCTAGACAGAGAGGATTGATTTGGTCTGTGTGAGTCAAGCTGATGAAGTTTAAGTCCAGAATCCATGCAGGAGCGGTAATGAGAGTCCCTGACTCGAAGCCTGCTCCGTAATCTACAGCCGGCTGTAGAAGGTCAGAGGAATGAGCTGACCCTTTGCAGGAAGGGGTTCTTAGAGTTAGAAGAATGAAAAGCTGGAGGGATAGACTGTGCCCAGAGGGTTTCTGGCTTCAGCAGGGTTTTCAGAAGGTTTCCTAGTTGATAGAAAGGTGAGTAACCCAGATTTCCAGGAAAACGGAGCTTGAGGCAAACACTACCTACCGTGATGAAACATTGTCCAGGATGATCCCTAGGTAGCCACGAAGGGAAAAGACTGGGCCAGCGAGGTGGACCCGTAAGGAGGTGAAACACTGAGCTGGGCTCCACCTGGCCTGAACCCAGATGCTTGCCAGTTGTGCAGACTAGTCTCCGGGCCGCCCTCTGGGTTCCAGATGTCAGCCCACCTGTCGGGGCAGCAGGAAGCTGCTGGGGAGCAGGGAGAGGCAAGAACATTTATCCTCTGACTCCCATACCTGCACGTCAAAGTTGTGTTTCATCAGATATTTGCCCCTTGTCATGGTTAATTTTACTCGTCGGAATGTGTGATTAAATCAGGGAGAGCTGTCAGCCTCTAGAGTGGAGCTGCACTACCAGCTGTCCCGGGTTCCAGGGCATTTTTGAATGTCTCACACCACCGATCTTGGCCTGCCAGTCTCCGTTATATGCATACATATGTAAACATAGTACAGTGTTACACATGCAGATATGGTAAACGTGAGTGTATATATGCATATGGTACAAATACGCACATAGTTCTAGTGCATTTTTTTGATGCTATAACAGAATATCTGAAACTGGGTTATTTGTAGAGAACAGAGAGTAATTTGGCTCATGATTCTGGAAGCTGGAAGAAGTAGGAGCTCATTGTCGGCCTCTGGCAAGGGCCTTTATGCTTTGTCATCCACAGCAGAATGGCAAGAGAGGGTGAGAAGAGACAAACTATGACAAATCCATTCTTGAAATAACTAAGCAACTCCCATGGTAATGACATTAATCCATTATTTCTTATTTGTCTCAACCTCCCAACATGGGTCCATAGAGATTAAGCCTCCAGTACATGAGTTTTGAGGCATGTATTAGGAGGCCATAGCAACTGATTGGCTCTATTTTTCCACAGAGCCTTCACTGACACTTCCCATACATCCACACTGTTCGTGTGAGAGTTCATGTAGTCTTCCCATCCATCAGTATCCACAGGGCGGCCATGGACAGTCCTGTGAGATTTCATCCCACCAAGTAGCCATCCAGGGCAAACCGGTGCGGCAAGGAAGCCACAGCAGCAAGGCAGACACAAGGGTCTGAGGTAAGGCCTGATATGATGAGAAATGCCCAGGCCAGACCTCCTAAAACACCCCTGTGGATAACACAAAGAAATGTGTGCACATTTGCAATTAGCAAGGTGATACATAGTCCCTGCTAAGTTCGTGGCTTCATGCTCTTATCTAGAGGCAAGACTTCAGGAAAACCTGTCAGCTCTTGGTTCAATGATGTTTAAAATGAGAGCACTGAATTAAACGTGCCAGATTTCTCTAAACTCTGAGGTGTCGGGGTGTACACACATCAGATACATTAAACATCAAATTCAGAATTTTTCAACATTTCATTAATATAAATAACAGGCTGAAATGAATATGGTGAAATTCAGCTTAACTAAAAGAATAAGCATCAGGTCTATATCCAACGGGCTCCACGGGTACAGACTGGGAGAACCTGGCTTGAGAGCCATTTGAGTTAAAGACATGAGCAACCCCTGGGGATAGTGTTGACCTCAAAGGAAACAGAGTGAATCAATGAGTGAGCAGTGCTCATTAGACGTCCTTCACCAGAAGGGAGAAGTGGGGAAGCCGCTCATGAGGCCTCCAAGGATCTCGTGAAGCCCACAATCTTCATCTGTGTGCTCTCTGCCCATTGGTCTTTACCTGGGCCCAGTGAGTACAAGTAGATCATGGCATAAGGCACATTTGATTCAAGGTCAAGTGGTTTTATAAGGCCTTAATGGGGTCAGTGAATAGTATAAGGCCTTTCTTAGAACCTCTTGGCTTTGCCTTATTTCCCCCCACACAAGAGGCAATTGTCCTGGGTCACACACCCCTGCCTCCTGGTGCACAAAGTCACCTAAACACAAAGCCCATAGCCAGAAGGCCGCTTCTGTAACTCTTACTCTCTCAGTTCCTCAAGAATTATGGGCATTAATCGGTGGTCCCCTGGAGCATGCTGCCACTCTGCTGACTGGAGCCAAATCCATCTTGAAGTTGGAAATATGCCCCAGTTGGGGACAGACTGTGATTTAATGCCATCCAAGTACTACAGGGCACACTTCTTAAAGAAACCATTGTAAATTATTTGTGGCTAATTCTGCTGGTGGACGGAGGGCATAGTATGTTCTGAAGTACAAGAGCCCAGCTTGTATCTAATAATTGTTATATCTCCTCTGAAATTTACTGCCGATGTCTCAATTTTAACAATTTAAATAACAAGCTTAACCAAGTGGAACGAGGCTCAGGCAGGCTGGCGCTCGGGATGAAGGCAGGACAACTCATGTCTCAGCGAATTTTCTCTTTGACATGAGCAGTGACACACAGAGATGAAATCTGGTTAAAGCGGCAGCTTGAGCAGCCCCATGACGACTTCTCAGGCTCAGCAAAACAATTTCAAGAGAGTGCACACATATACTTGTTAACTTTACTTAAGAAGACTGATTAGAGACAACGCTTATGAATATGCTAATGAGAGGGGCGAACCGGAAGGTACACCGTAGAGCTGGGTAATTGGCACCGCTGTTTTAATAGACTGCTTGGTCGTCTTAATCTTTGGCTGCACCGGTTGGTTTAGGAACTGGAGGGATCTTTCATACAGCCCAAGGATTAATGACCACAGAACATTTCTGTCGTAACTGTGAGTTGATGTGGAGATGCTCTGTGGTCAGTTCTGAACCCTGTTAGATTACTCTCCCTTTGCCTCTCTTCATCCTGAAAAAGTCCCACAATGTCACAAAATGCCCTGTGCCCAAAGTTTAATAATGTATACAAGACCAATTTTGAGAGATCTGTGCCACAGGCAGCTATAACTCGAGGAAAACTGAAACATGACTAGCAGTATCTCTCTCCAATTGCAGAGCTGTGAGAGCAAAGAGACCAGCCTATGAGCTAAAAACCTTGGGGAAAGTCCTTTCTATGGGTCATTGCTTCCTCTTGAGCAAGGAACTAGATGTATGATGTCAAGGGCATCCAGCTCAGCTGTTTTATAATCTTGTGCTTTGACCTACAAGCACCTTAGACTAACTCAAATTCACTTGCATTACCTTAATTAAACAATGAAAATCTTAATTGGATACATCCACTCTATCAATCTGGCCATTTCTTAAACTGTTAAACATATATCTGCATATGACCTAAATGTTACCCAAAGAAAATCTATACAAACTCTTGGACATGAATATTCACACCAGCTTCATCTCTAATAACCTCAAGCTGGAAACAACCCAAAGAACCATCAATATAGGAACAGATGGCTAAAGTGTACTCTAGCTGTACAAGAGCTGGCACCTTTAGTGACACGAGCAAATCTTATAGTACGCTGAGTGAAAGAAGCCAGACCAAGAAGATATATTGCATATGGCCCCTTACAGGAGACTCCATAAACAGACTAATCCGTAGTGGTAGTCAGTAGATCAGAGTGCAGTAGGAATCCCCCTGAGGTACAGGAGGGCAGCCATCAGGAGGGAGGAGGCTGCAGTGGGGTGCAAGGGCATTGTGCATGTTCACTCTCCCATCGTGGTAACGGTTTCATTGAGGCACATCTATGACAAAGCTTACCAAGTGTTTAAAAATGAATAGTCTCACTTGTTCAACCATATTCATTGCCACTCTAGTCATAATAGTCATAAATTGGAACAACCTAGATTGGAACAACCTAGTCTATCCGTGGGTGAATGGATAAAGAAAATGTGGTACATTCACACAATGGAAAATTACTCAGTTGTTTAAAAAAAATGAAATTACAGAATTTGCAAGTGAATGAATGGAACTAGAAAAAAATCATCCTGAGTGAGGTAACCCAGACCCAAAAACACAAATATAGTATTCACTTATATGTGGGTGTTAGCTGTTAAGTTCTTGATAAGCAGGCTACAATCCATGTAACTTCAGAGGTTAGGTATAAAGTAAGGGCCTAGTGGGCTGGATTGGACCACCCTAGGACAGGAGAATAGAAAGACAGTTATGGATGGATGGGGGTGGGGGGCTGGAATGGGAGGATCAAGTGGGGGGGGGAGGGAAAGGTGAGGAAGAGACTGTTAAAATTAAGGGCCATTTGAGGGGCAGTATAGAAACCTAATGCAGCAGAAACTTCCTAAAATAGATACATATGTGAAGGTGAGCTAAACAGAATCACCAAATACCAAGGGAGACAGAACCCCAACTCAATGTTTATCATCACCAAATGAAGCCTCCAGTTCCAGGAATGGGTTCCATCGAATTGAAATGTTGGCCAAAGGGGTCCCATGGGAACCCCCAAACAACAGGGGCTGTTGCCAAGGCTGTCGGCTGCTCTCCACAAACTCATGGTCAGGCCTGTTGCTGAAGACCACACCTGCACAAGTCATTGAACATGGAGAAGCTGAGCCGGTGCCTGCCTAGAACCTATGCCCCTACGGACGAGTGTTCATGGCACTGGAAGGCCCTCCGCATGCTACCAAAGGAGAAACATAAACACCAGCCCAGCCGAAAACCCGTCTACCTGCAATGGTGTCCTGCAGGGTGCTGGGGCAATGATGGCACAAAGCGTGTGGGAGGAAGCAACCAATATCCTATTGTATTTAAGGCCCACCCACTCATGAAACGGAGCTTATCCCCGACAAGATAGATAGGCCAGGGACGCAGGGGGAAACCAAATAACACTGTTCTGATTAAGGACAATAAAATGACTCCTAACTACATTCTGCTCCACCCATAAATCAGTGCCTTGCTCAGCCATCATCAGAGAAGCTTCCTCCTACAGTAGATAGGAATAAATACAGAGACCCACAGCTGGACAGTGTGCAGAGTGAGAGACCTTGGAGCATTCAGTCCTCAATGGGATGTTTCCATCGATTCCCTCCCCTCAGGGCTCAGGGAACCCTGTGGAAGAAGAGGCAGAGAGACTGTAAGAGCCAGAGAGGTGAGGGAACACCAAGGAAACAAGGCCTTCTAAACACAGCAGGATTGGTGCATGTATCACCTCTCAGACACTGTGGCAGCATGTGTGGGGCCCTGATGGGGTCCCAGCACTGAGAGGGGAAGTGGGGGGGTCTTTGTCTCATAATGCTTTGTCAGTGTTATGTTTTCTAATCTTATAGGTCCTTCACGTACATACAGTGGTTTAAGGTTTTCTATTTCTATGGGATTTCTGTGTGTGCTAATGTGTGTGTCTCTGCGTCTATATGTATTTCTTGAGCTTTTTCTTTGGATATTTTTCATCTGTTTGTTTTGTCCTGTTCTTGTTTGTTTGTTTTTATTTCACCTAAAATATTTGTTTTATTATTATTTTAGATGCCTGTTTATATCCTAATGAGAGAAAAAAGAAAGAAAGGTATGGATTTGGGTGGGTAGAGAAGTGGGAGGAATTGGGGAAGGGGAAACCATAATCAGAGTATACTATATTTTTAAAAATCTAATTACAGTAAAAAGAGAGAAAAGAAATAGAGAAATGGGTAGTCTATTGAGTGCCAATTATACTTCCATAGAACCTTTTTTATTTTAACCTTATTAACTTTTAATAAATTTAAATGCATGCATAAACCTTAATTCTCAAAATTTATCACGAAAAAAATCAAAATTACATACTAGGGTACATAAGATACATTCAATACAACACCAGAAACACACACACAAAAAAAAAATGGGGGCAGCTTAAATGTCTTTGGGAAGAGAATTGATTAGGCAAAATGCAGCATCTCCATGTGTTGCACTGAGACGTAACTGTTGAAAGTCCTGGTGTAGAAGGCTGGAGAGACGGCTCAGTGGTTAAGAGCATTTGCTGCTTTTGTAGGAGACTTGGGTTTAGTTCCCAGTACCCACATGGTGACTCACAACCATCCATTACTCCAGTACTAGACAATCTGACAGCCTGTTCTGACTTACTGCTATCAATGTATGTGGTACACGTCCATCCATGTGTGCAAAACAATGATATATATATATATATATATGTGTGTGTGTGTGTGTGTGTGTGTATGTGTGTGTGTGTGTGTGTGTGTGTAAAATCTTAAAAAAAATTTCTAAGTCATAGTATGGACAAAATGTGGTCATGAAAAACAAAAATACCTGCAGATTAGAACATCGCTCAAGCGTCATCAGAGAAGTTTCTTTTTTCAGTAGATGATGATTAATACAGAGACCCACAACCTGTTAACACGCAGACAATAAGAGACTGTGGACCACTTAGCTCTGAATACGACATCCATGTCACACTGTCATCATGGATCATCTCTGAAAAGGAGGCAGAGAGATTGGAAGAGCCAGAGGCAGTGGGTGTCCACAGTGAAACAGTGTTTGACATAACAGTGCACTTGTAAGTGCACACATGCATGAACTCCCAGCAGCCGTGACTTGCACACACAAGACCAGCACAAGATCAAGCCAACCAAAACCCCAGCAGGAGGTAGGTGCTCTCCAAAGTCCACCCACAGTGATGAGCTATTGGTGATGGATGGCTGCTGAGGGAATGAAGGAGTCAGTTTTCTGACTGGCCCCTGCGAGGCTACCCATGCTCCAGTTGATGGTCCTATACCTCTGCACACACAGGCAGCATTGAATGAACTCAGTGGGTTTTTCTATTTTTAACTAAAGCGTGAAGTTCCGAGGGGAAAGCAGTGGGAAGACAGGAGAGGAATTGGAGGAGAGGGAATCAGAGGATAAGGGTAGATTTGATCAAAACACTTGTTCGAAATTCTCAAACAATAAAAGAAATGGTTATTTTCCAAATGGGGGATGACATCCTCTATGGAAAATCAAGATGAGAAACAATCTTTATTGAATGATAATATAATATTTTTTTAAAGTTTATATTAGAGGCTGATAATTAATCATACTTTTCTCTTCACCTCAGAGTTTGAAACCAGTGGAGACGCACTAAAGAGCTGACAGATGGAGGACAAAGTACCATGCTGTTATTGAGCATTCTGAATGGAAGCATAAAGGTCTGAGCTAAGGTTTTCTCCACTCTTTCCCGAGGTCCTCTTGCTGACCACACACTACAGCCAACCCAGGTCTCATTGTGCTACTCTGGGGAGTTGATCCTTTGTGGTTGTCTCTAGACAAACCAGCAGGTTGGGTAGGGCTGTCTGACAAGTTTCAGAGTATTTAACTATACTATTCCCTATTCCACCCAATGGGAATCATAGTCTCCTCCAATTCTTACCATAACAAGGAAATACCCCATATATTCATTAGAGAGCTGTTGGTTACAGCCAAGGAATGCATGTCACTACTGTACCCTTGGGGTCATCATGCGATACTGATGGTTGTTATGGTTCATAGATGTCAGAGCTGGGTAGGACTTCCCTCCTTTGGAACCTTGTATAGTGCCTTCTGCTTAAGATGGTGTGGAAAGTCTAAACACAATGCCCTTTTTGAGTATAAGGCTACCAATAGTGTTTCTTCACAGGGGGCTGAATCAAACCAAACTGTAGCTATCATACAGATACTGTCCAAAGCTTGTGGGAGTAACCAACCAATATCTGATCTTACTTAAGGTCCCATCCATGGGATGGAGCCCATACTTTACACTGCTTGGGTGACCAAGACCCTGAGACTAGAGAGAGCAAGGACTCGGGAGAAAACCAAATACTACTGTTCTGCTAATAAATGACTCCTAACAGCAATAATATGACTCCTATAAATATTCTGCCATACCCATAGATCAATGTCTTCTTGCCCAGCCATCATCAGAGAAGTTTCCTCCTGCGGTAGATGGGAATAAATACAGAGACTCACAGCTGGAAAATGTACCGAAGGTGAGAAGTCTTGGTATACTCAGTCCTAAATGAAATGTCTCCATCAAATCCCTCCCCTCAAGGCTCATGGAAACCCTACAAAAGAGGAGGCAGAAAGAGTGTAAGGGTCAGAGAGGATGGAGGACACCAAGAAAACAAGGCCCTCTAAACCAACAGGATCAGCACACATATGAACTCACAGAGACTGAGGTAGCATGCCCAGGGCCTGCTTGGGTCTGTACCAAATGGGGTTCTAGAGCTGAAAGTAGTGAACACATGCCCCTATCCCTAACTTGGAAGCTGTCTCCAATTGATAACCACTAGCAAGTGAAAATTTAGCTTTTCTCCCAGGGAGCCTCACTGGGGAGGTAAACTACTCAAGGGTAGGCTGCATGCCCAGCGGTAGATGGTAGACCAAAAACTAACTCAATGTCATCTTTGGAGGTTCCTTGTCTCACAGTGTCCTGTTTTATTTATTTTATTTATTATATATTTTTTATTTTTTTCTTCTCTCTTTTTACTTGACAAGTCCTTTGCATTTATATAGTGCAAATGTACCATGTGTATGCTGGTGGAGGCCAGGAAAGGAAATCAGATACCTTGGACTTGGAGTTACAGAAAGTTGTGAGCTACCATGTGGGTGCTGGGAACCCAATGTGGGTCCTCTGGAAGAACTTAGAGTGCTCTTAACCACTGAGCCATCTCTCCAGCCCCTATTGGGGGAGAAATGTTTAAAGCACAAAGTCTGGATCCTATTGGTCAAGCACTGTGCAACCAAGAGGACTAAAGACTGGAATCAGGGTCCAGACTGGCTGGTGAGAGCCTTGAGCCAAAACAGGTCAGAGATGCATGGATCCTGGGTTATGCCAGGAACTCATGGCATAGGGTTCCTCCAAGATCCTTTACATGGAGGTAGAATAAGAGATACATTTTGTATTGTGAGCCAGTGTAAATGTATCAGTTCTGAGATGTCCATCAAGTGCTCCTTCCAGGACCTGGTGGGTGCCAAAACCTGCAGGTACTGAGGTTCCCTATGGAAAACGGCATCTTGCGGTTTCCTGTGACCAGCACACACCCTCTCTTGTTCTCTAAATCATCTCTAGATTACTTACATCCGCTATGAAATAGATGCTACGTAAATGGACTGCTCTACTGGATCACTGGAAAATAGTGATAAGAAAAAGTCCACATGTTTCAGATAAATGCTTTATTTGATCAATAGCTGGCTGAATCCAGGGATGGGAAATCCATCTACAAGCCGATACAGACAGAAGCACGTGACTGAAATCTGTTCCTGAGAACTCAGTCTGAGGGAGACTGGAGACTCAGTGGCTCTTTAGAGGAAGAACAAATTCAAACAAGACCCCAGCAAAGAGTATTCCCGTCACCACGTATGATGCTGTCCAGTGTTCCCTGCTCTGTGCTGTTCTTTTTCATCTCTGTGAAAAGTCCCAAGTTACTATCCGGGTGTGGTAGTGAGTATCCGAGCCCCAGCTACTTGGAGACTGGAGTCAGAGTCCAGCTGAGGTCATCCTGTACAACAGGGAGACCTTGTCTCCAAAACCGAAACTGTGCACCAGCAAGACGGACCAGTGAGGAAAGACAGTTACCACTAAACCTGACCAGGAGTTAGATTCCCCTGGACCCACATGGTGGAAGGAGAAACTGACTCCCCACTGTCGTCCTCTGACCTCCATATAAGTGCCTGGCACTCAAGCACCCCCCTGCTCCCATCCTCACACACAACATAAATAAATAGATGTAAAAGGTAAACATAGAAAAGTAACCAGTTGCAAGCCACTAACATGGCATGGCAACCATTAACAAATAGGAAACCTCCACTTGAAAAACTCTCAGCCAGGGGCCCCTAGTTGCTATGTTCTGAAAGGACCTTTGCGCACGAGCTGGCACCAATGATTGGAAATTATTGAAACTTGTCAAGTATGACAGAGACTTGGAGACGTGGGGGACAAGCAGGCAAGCACTAGGGTGTAACCAGGTCAGGCAGAGGAGGACCATCAGGTGGGCTGATGCCATCTCAGAGCAGTAGGGGACTCGATGCTGGCCTGGGATGAGGACTCTGCTTCCTGAGCGCAGAGCTCTGGCCTGGTCTTGGTTCCAGGGCACACCTGGCCTCCTGGCCCTTCCTGTGAACCATTCTGCCGACCCAGGAAGATTTTGCAGCAGACTCTGAGTTCATGGGCAATCACTTTGCTCCACTTTCAATCAGATTGGGAGGGAATGGGAGAGACAGGGTTGCTTAAGTAGCTGTGAAAATCATGGAGTAACTTGGTAAATGAAAAATCCACTCAGACCCACAAGGAGCACAAAAGTGAGGAATTAAACAACTTTGTAAATAAAGGGATCATTACTCTCGATGCATTAACACACACTTAAGACCTATTGAAAACTTCCCCGTCTCAAGATAAATGAAGGACATCAGCAGCTCATTTCCCAGGCTGGTGGGGCGGTTTTCTCAGCCCAGCACAGAGAGCTGGAGGCCCAGGGCAGCCAGGGCCAGCTCAGGTGGCATGCCTAGGCACTCAAGAGGGGACCAAGAGCTATTTCTGCTTTTGTAAAGACTGGGGGGGGGTCTCAGCCCTGGTTTCTTACCACAGGGAGGTACCCAGGGTACACCTGATGGTGGTGGGAAAGAGTTCTACACCACTGCATTTACCCCCTCCCCCCACGAAGTTCCCTCATCCTTCTCCAAATAAGCATAATTGCTCCGTGGTTAAGAGGGGCTGGGAACAGAGGCATCACTGGTAATTGCCTAATGGGCAGAAGAAATGGGGTGTGCGGCACATCGGTGTGGAGGAGGCACTAGCCATGAGTTTATTAACATTGAAAATTAAAATAAGCTCGGCCCCAGCCAGGCAGTCTTGGCTGAAATGAATCCCATTATGCCTCTAATAACTGTGTGGGGCTCAATTTGATGCCACCCAGGGGGTAGAGAGGCCTCAATATGGGTGACCTCCCTGCCAGCTGTGGGATGCTGACGATTCTCTGCGCCAGCAACCATCCTGGAGGAAATAGCAACACCCAGGCTGCCTCGTGGGGCCATCAGCTCCGATTGAATCTGTGCAGCATTTGGAAGAGCCGCAGAAGGGAGGAGGCTGGAGACAATCACAGGTCGTTCTGACCTGGGGACATTTTGTAAATAATGGCTTACCGAGATTTGCAAATGTGCATTGCCAGGACCCTAGGAGGAAAGTTGGGGCCCTGCCTGAGACTAACCTACCAGTCCTGACCATCCTCCATCACGTCTGCCCTGGTCCTGGTCCTGCCCCCCCCCCCTCCTGGCTTTCTGCACACGGGCTCACTGCTCCCCACTGACTCTCAGATGACCTTTCCTACCCGTTGGCCATCCCAGTTCTTGCCTCTGACTCCTGAAGCAACATGCTTAAGTCTTTTCCTCTCTATCCCTCAATTCCACAGGCACAGAAACTTGTAGAATGTTCCCACATGTTAAAACAACAACAATAAAATCTTTTCTTTTTATTTTATTTATTTATTTATTTTTATTTATTTATTTGTTTGTTTGTTTATTTATTTTGGTTTTTTGAGACAGGGTTTCTCTGTGTAGTTTTGGAGCCTGTCCTGGATCTCGCTCTGTAGACCAGGCTGGCCTCGAACTCACAGAGATCTACATGCCTCTGCCTTCAAGTGCTGGGATTAAAGGAATGCACCACCACCGCCCAGCAATAACATCCTTTCTTGAGCTCACATTGTAACTCTTGCCCCACTTTCTTACTGGGAATCGAACTTAGGGCCTCATGCTTGCCAGACAAGCAATCCACGTCTGCGCTACATTCCAAGTTCTCCCTGCTCGTCTTTGTAGCACTCTGCTTAGCAGCTCTGTCTACACTAACTGGCTGACCCCACTGCCTCTTCCCCTTCCTACTTGTCAGACTTTGACTGCCCACTCCCAACAAAACCATCACCACTCCTGTGATGCCCGGTGTGACAGGAAACTCCGTCCTCTCCAGGCTTACCCTCTTGATGCTGCTTCCTTCTCTGGGTCCCCAGGATTCTGTTCTTTCTCAAACTCTAACTGGCTGCTTCTCTATTTCAGCCTCTAAAAGTCAGAGTGCCCCAGGATGAGTCGTGGACCTCGCCCCTGTCTAAACTATAGCCCTAGTTGATCACAAACTCCCGCACCTGGGAATTCTCCTTGTTAGTAAGTCCCACCGTTAAATCACTGGCCTCCAACTCCCTAGACTCTGGGAGATCTCTGCAGGGATGTCAAGGCATCTCAAACTCAATAGCTTCAAAGATGCTCCACCTCCGGTCCCCATCGACACACAAAGCATCCAATGGTAGCCTTCTACACACAAAGCATCCATCAGTAGCCTTCATAGTTACTGTCCTCTTCCCCCGACTCTCCCTCAGAACTGGCCTTAGTCATGTAGATGCCTGTCATACCCTCACATCCCAACCCCATTGACCCAATTTCCAGACCATATCTAGACTTAGATCTCATCTTCCCACTTCCAGGATGGCTGCAACAGCCTCCTGAGTGGTAGTGTGTCTTAACCCTTGTTCTAATACAGGCTCTTGTCAAAACAGCAGCCAGAACAAATCTGTCCAAATAAAAGCCAGATGGTGTCACCTCTCTACTCAAAACCCAATGACTTCCCAGATACCTCAGAATAAGATCCCAACATCCAAGCAGGTATGGCGGCATATGGCGGCAGGAGGATCACAGTTTGAAGGCAGCCTAGATTGCATGGAATGATTCTATCACAAACAAATGAAACATCCAGCAGCCTCATTGCTTCCCTCCAAAACAAAACTAATGGACCATAACTTACAGTCACACTGGCCTGATGCATCCTGTATTCTTTGGCCCTGTGTGCCTCTTGGGCCCACATCCTATAGTCCCTCTCCTCTCCCTCTGCTCAGCTTACACTGGTCCCTTGTGTCTCAAACACACCATGCACACTGCCTCATGACCTGTGCTCACTGTTTCTTCAGCTGGGAGCCCCAGGATTTACCCTTCAGCATGTCCAGGCCCAGCTCCATGTCACCTCATAAGTCAGGCCTTCATTATCCACTTTATATGAACACACACACACACACACACACACACACACACACACACACACACCAGCAAACTCACCTCCTCCACCTTATCACTGCCTGTTTGTTAATCCAGGGGTTAAGGGTTAAGGTTGTCCCCTGGCTCCCACTAGACCAGAGACCCATTTAAGGGAGGGACTTTGATCTGCTCACTCCAATGTCAATACCCGAATAAAATGAGAGCGCAATAAATATTTGTCAAGTAAACAGTATTTATTTGAATCTCCTTTTAAAGTATCTGCCATCTGTGAAGAAACCTCAGAGCCCACCTCTGCTCCAGCTGTCCAAAGCTAAGTGGCTTATGCCAGGCTTTGATTGGTCCCATGGATGCCGTGAAAACACTCTGAACACACAGTGTTCCTGGCATCTACCTTTCCTCCACCCTCAAGTCCCTCAGGACCACCAAGATGAGGTTATTTCTGCCCTCTCGTTCCTTGCCTAGGGAAGGCATGTTCTGATGCCAGCTGCTGCCTCATTGCCTCCCTCCAAAACAAAACTAACAGACCATAACCCCCAGTCACCATCCATCAAGATGAGAGAGGGCAGCGGCTGCGACATCAGATCTCAGCTCTTCTATGTACTTACTGTGTGATTTTAACCAGGTTTTTATATTTTTGGTTGTGAGCCTAGCCTTTAACGGCTGAGCCATCTCTCCAGCCCTTAACCAGGTTTTTAAATTGCTCTGATCTAAGGGGTGTGTGTGTGTGTGTGTGTGTATGTGTGTGTGTGTGTGTGTGTGTGTGTGTGTTGAATGTATTCCTATATGTGTGCACATGTGTATGTAAGTATATGTGTACCTGTGTTTTCATGTGTGTGGAAACTAGTTGTCAGTGTTGGGTGTCTTCCTTGGTTGTACCCCACCTTGTTTCTTTGAGGCAAGGTCTCTCACTGAACCTGGACTTCACCAATTGGCTAGACTGGCTGGCCAGCCATTTCCAGAGATCTGCCTGTCTACAGCTCCCTCTATTTCTCAGTGCTGAGGTTACAAATGTGCACTGTTGTACCCAGATCTTATGTGGGTTCTGAGGATCCACACCCTTGCTTAAACGCAGGCACTTTACCAACTGATCCATTTCATCAGCTCCTAAAGTGTGTTGTTGTTGTTGTTGTTCCAATTGTTAACAGATTACAAAAGTGAGATTCTCTGACAGGGTCATCATGAAGAATGGACAGTGCTTAGCAGAGTTTACTAAACATTGCATTTCTTTTTCCTCCTATCAGAAGATGACCCTAGAATCACTCTGAAATGACCTTTAACCTGACAGTTGGTCATGGTCCCAGAGATGTGTGGTCAAGAATGAACACAGATAAGTCCCTTGGGTTGTTTAGAGCTGTTTAGGCCCCTCCACCTTCCTCTCCCACAGCGAGTCAGGCTGCACACACACACACACACACACACACACACACACACATACACACTTCCATTTATAGCACTTCTTTTCCATCCTGCAAGGGTGGTGAACTGAATTCAGGAAAATGACAAGTTGTTACAAATATACTGCATGTTGTAAAATAAAAGGATGCCCTTGTTGAAAAGCCAAATGACTTAACTTTAAATGATAGGTGTGGGGTGTCACAAGGCAGAATGCTCATGTTACGCTTTGATCAGAGATTTTAAATATGCATGTGCTTCTGTAGCATCGTTATGTGCGGATGCTGGCAGGGATCTTTAAGTGGATTGCTCTCTGCAGTAACTCTCCATTACTTGGTGCTCTATTGATTGGGGTTCATCTCTAAGGGTTCAGACTTGGAGAATGCTCAGGCCAGGTCTCCACTGAGGAGAGTGGCAGGGAGAGCTAGTAATTATCTAACAAATTCCAGTAATTATTCGATGCTTGACAAATGCCAGTGTTTCCTGGAATTTTCAGTCCAGCAGCATCCCCATGAACTTTCCAGGACACATGTGGAGTCAGAGGGTAGGGGAAGGGAAGTCCAGTGAAGCTGTTTGTCTGTCTACCTCTCCTCCAACACATTCTTGTAAATACATGCAATTCGCATGAATTCTACCACCCTTCCTGTCCAAGGCAATAATAATAATAATAATAATAATAATAATAATAATAATAATAATAATAATAAATCTAGTAAAAACAAACTGGCTAAATCTCCAGGCACCCTGGAAAGCTCAGTTTGAATTCTCCTTCCCACTGCTCTCCAAACAGGATGGCTAAGGTCCTGGGCCTCTGAATAAACTGGGAGGTAAGAGGCTGGTGCTGAAGTTAGCGTCCCTTGGCCCCTGACAGCTTCTCACCTTCAACAAAGGCAGGAAAGACCAGTGACTGATCTGCTTCTCCCAGAGCGACGGTGGCTCTGGCTGTGCCCAGGCTGCTGCAGACCTGCTGTGGATGAGGCAGACTGCAGAACTGAGTCCAACACGAATGGAAGAGCCTCTCCCAGGAAAGTCAACTTCTTTACCTTCAATTTCAATAAAACTTGTCAAAATAAGGGGCTTCCAGACTGTGCAGTGTTCTGATAATGAGGGCAAAGAACGTATGTGCATCTTAGAAGTGACGCTGGATCCTTCGGAGTTTTCTTTTGTTACCTTTTTGCTTTGTATATAAAGAAGTGTGGAATTCTTTGTTATCCTTCCTTCTTACTCATCCCTCCCAGCACCGTCCCTCACCCCATCCCTTTCTGGCCCTCTGCATCCCCCACCATTGCATTCTGGATCTATTTCAACGACCCATGGTGGTGTTTTGAATGAGAATTGCCCCCATAGGCACAGATGGTTTAATGCTGGTCCCCAGGTGGTGGCACTGTTTGGGGAGGTTCAGGAAGTGCAGCCTTGCTGTAGGAAGTGTGTCCCTGGGAGTGAGAGTGGGCTCTGGGAGATCAAAGGCTCTCCCTACTTCCAGCTGCTCTCTCTGCTCTGTACTTGCAGGTCAAGATGTGTGACCTCAGCATCCCGTGCCTGCCACCATTCCTGGTGCCTGCTGCGGCATTCCCGCCACAGACTCAGCCCTCTGGAACCATACGCCAGACAAACGCTTCCTCCTGTAAGCTGCCTTGGTCGTGGTGTTTCGTCACAGGAAAAAAAAAAAAAGTAAGTGATGTACACATTCGCTCTCCAGCTTCTAGATATTTTTGAGGACAAAGCCTGTCTCCTTTCAGGGCTATTTCTCTTTGCACTTTACCGTAACAAACATTCTTGATATCTTCATTCATATCACATTATGACAATGCTCATAAAATTCTTGAGATTTCTTTTTCCTCTCAGGGCTGTGACTTACGTCTTCTTAAACAAGCAAAGCAGGATGAACCTGTAGTCTGCTTTCCGGTAACTACAGGGCAGGAGCCAGCAGTTAAGTGTTCTTTATTGAACTCAGGTTTCCGGCAGGTGCAGCTCAGAGGCCCTGGGGCCATCTCCTCAGCACGCTCACAGAGGCCCTGGCATAGGAGAAGGTATGGCGTACATGACGTCATCCTCTGTGCCACGATGGCCCATTATCAGTCAGTCATCAAGCTAAGTCTCCCTCAGAGACATTACAGACTTTGTAAGGCTCACTCAGGTTCTCATCCAAATTACCAAGTGTATTTCCCTGAGTATCCATGAAATGCCCATGCTAGCCACTCTGTGGATCAACCCTGTGCCAGAATGTGAGGTAAAGGCAGTGATTACGGGAGACATCACTACAACCCTCACACTGTGTGCTCTGTGGTAACAGGAGCCCTAGACTGGTTAGAAGGCCAGGGTTTGAATCTACTTCCCCTCTTTACTTTTTGAAGCCTTAGTTTACTGTCACCAAAAATACAAAGCCTCTAACTACCTAGCTGCTTCGTGGGATTCAGCAAATGTTTTTGGTGTGCTCTGAAAATCATAGAACACTATAGAAAAAAAAAGTGCTCTATTTGATGAAATAATTGAAAGCAAGGACCTGAATGGATGCATGCTCAGAACATCCTTGTCATAGCAACACAGTCACCAGACCCCAGAGGCTAAAACAACTTCAGGGTCCATCAGCAGATGGATAAACGAAGGGCAGCATGCACATACCATGGAATATTTGTCCAGTTCTCAAAAAGAACAGAATTCAATAAGCTTTGAAAACAGTCAGCTGATGGACACACCACACACAAAAGCATAAGTACTCTGTGATTTCACTTAGAGTCAGTACCTAGACTCATCCAGTTCCAGAGACAGAGGAAGAAGGGAAGTTCCTGGTCGAATAGTAGACGTTATGGGGAGAGAGAGAGCTTGTGGGTGCACAAAGCTTCCGTTGCCACTGTTGAAAAAGTCTCGTCATCTCTAGTAGCACACACTTGAAATCACAATACCCATGGTCAGCCTGGGGTATGTAGAGAGTTCCAGACTAGCCTAGGCTACATAATAAGATTCTATCTAAAGAAATAAAGGAAAAGATGGATAACAATGCCGATTACACACAATGTGGATATACACAATGCCACTAAACTATGCATTAAAAATGATGTGGAAGCCAGATGTGGTGGCACACACCTTTAATCCCAGCACTCGGGAGGCAGAGGCAAGTAGATCTCTGAGTTTTAGGCCAGCCTGGTCTACAGAATAAGTTCCAGGATAGCCAGGGATAAACGGAGAAAGCCTGTTTCAGGTGGGGTTGTGCGGATGATGGAAAGCCAGTGCCCAAATCACCCCAAGTCAGTGCCATCTCCTGCAGGCTTTCTGTTGGCAAGTATTCCTGGGATGTGTCAGGCCAGCCTGAAGGCTGTCAGGGAATGCTCACTGAAGACAAGGAAAACAAAGAGGGTGTGCTCTTCCCTCACGGGACTTGGAATCTGGAAATCTGTCCTATGTCTACTGCTCACATCACTGGGGAATGCACCTTTGAGCGTGTGTCTTCAGGAGGCCCAGAGTCAGCCCCGGAAGCTTCCACTCCCCTGGTTTGAGCAGGTCCCCTGGTCCGTCTTTCCACTACGGCCAATGTCATTCCTCCTTTCTGATCCAAACCCTCTGTCTTTAGATTTATTGTCAGGGTGCTCAAGCTGGTGGTATTAGAGTGTGTGGGCTGGGGAATTCCTTCAAATGACTCTTGGATCCATTTTCCATTGAAGGTTAGATTCTTAAAGAAGAAGACTACCCCTCCATCAAGTTTTAAGGGGCAGACACTTCCTGAAGGCCCCCCAAAAACCTTGCAACTGCTGCCCCCCATCGTTTCCCGTTTCTCAGCACACGTGCAGCCAGTACAAAGCAGAGCCGTCCCTCCCAGTGACTGGTGCAGAGATGATGTGTACAAAGCCTGGCCTCTTCTTTCTCCTTCCGCCCTACATGCCAGTCACGGCCCCAGCATCCATGACAAATCTCAGGGAAATCCCAGGCTGAAAGCTCAAAATGGACTTTGGATATTTCTCTTCCTGGCAGGCTCTTGGGGAATGAAGGATTGCTAACAGTGAAGATGTCTCCATGGAAATCCACCTGGCAGGGGTCAAGGGATGAAGACCTAGGGTCAATTTTACCTTAAGCAGATATGTTCTACAGATAAACAGAAAGAACCATGGTTTTGAACCTGGTTGGCTTCTTAATCCTCTGTAAACACACACATCACTTCTTGCAAATTCTTGGCCTATACTGGAATTCACCGGAAGAAATCAATTTATGGAGGCAGCAGTTTCTTTTCTTGCAAGTCTTCTACTAAGGAAGCACGTTGTATAACTAGAAAGATTGATGGTAGTAATATTAAGTCCCTGGTAATCCAAATTAATTCCATCAAGACCTGGAAAGGCAAGCTGGAGGAGGTTAAGGTAAAGCCATGGGACTCGGGAGGAGGCCGTCAGTGTGCTTGCTCTGAGGAACCTTCAACGTGAAGCATGTGGTCTTGGGAGACGATCCAGCCTGTGGCCAAATCCCAGCCCTTCTGTCATGCCATCCTGAGTCTGAGTTGGCCATTTCCTAAATCATAAAATGGCATAATAAGGTTTGATGGGGGGATTAAATGAGGGAAAATGTATCAAAGCTGTGGCAGGGTACTCAGCATGTAAGAAGCTTAATAAACACTGAGTTCCATCGCTCTTTCTTACATCCACAAGATAAGCATAGCCTGCTATCCAGGGTTCTATCAAGTCACTCCCACCTCAACGCTGTGTCCCCAGATGCTTCCGCAAACCACGCCTTTCATAAGTGACTTTCACAGGCTGCTCTTCTTGGCGTAAGCTAAAACCACGCAGGCAGGTGAGCATCTAAGAAATAAACTCCCCATTTCCATGGTCTCTCTCTATATCACAGGGTCAAGGAGGATTCAGCAAAAAAATCCACTGCCACTGGGAACAGAGCTGTGCTTGGGTCACCCCACAGACTAGTGTCACAGGAGGGGTGGCTTCGGGAACTTCGGGGGGAAGGAGGCTACTCACTTCTCCTTGCCCTCCAGCAGGATGGCCCACCCCGTTTTAACAGCACAGAATGGGGGCTTTGGGGGTGTGAAGGGCGGCCCAGTTCCAGCAGACAGGCTTCTTAAAGAGGAGAACATGCTCAGGATGTCCTTTCCCTTCTCCACACCCTGGAAGATGACCGACCTCCAAGTGCCAATTGTTTGCTTTTATGCTGCCCTCCCGTTTGAAACCCCCATCACGACAGCAATAGAAGGAGAGGTACCCAGGGTTACAATGGGCAGGCGTTGAAGATGCAGCGAGTCATCCGAACCCCCTCAGGCCGGTGGTGGATTCACTCCATCTGCACTTGCAATTCAGCTGAGACCAGGGGTTTCTAATGCACCGTTTCCCCAAAATGTCTTTCTCCTTTTTTTTATACTAAAGAAGAAGAAGAAAGAGAAAAAAAAAAAAGAACTGTTTCCATCACATTATTAGGACCAAAAATAGCTCTTTTAATCTCTAGCCCATATCGTGCCACATTACAAATACATTTTGTTCACCAACCTTAAAGGTTGGTGTGTTTCCCCTTGCTTTATCTGCTTTCATTATACAAGATTTCCACTTATTCCGTATTTTGTTCTCATTAGAACACTGCATGTCACATGTTTTCACCAGAGACATTCATCAGCAAGGTCAAAGGGTGAATATCGTGATCTATTACGCTTAGAGGAATCTAATGAAAAGCCACATAATTATCCAATTTAAAGAGAAGCATGTAAAAAAGAAGAGGAGCGCTTGCCATCATTTAAATTGTTTTGTTTCCCTGAAGCAAAATTCAGCACCTGATTGACAGGACCTAATGATGATTCTTATTGATATGGTGATGTTAATTGTGGGGAGATATTTAATAAGCCCCGTATTCGGGAGGGAAGCGTGTGCTTTTAACCTGCACCTGAACCTGCTTCTCTCCGCAGCGCGGGGATGAGGTGCAGATTCAGATAAGTGAGCACAAGTGGGTTTTCAGTCTTGTGTGGCAGAATGGAAATTGGAATCTTCAGAATCTATTAGGAGAACAATTCCACAGTTGCTCACACTTTTATAAATGATACTGTATATTACAGAGAGACGCGGAGGCAGGAGAGCTGAAGGAAGAGGGTATTGATGTGACTTTGCAGAGAAGCTCCTGGATGAGGGTGACAGTAGTGGCGTTTTCAGCCAAACACACAACACACACACACACACACACACACAAACACGAGCGAGGAAGGGAGGGAGGGAGAGCGGGTGGGAGGGAGGGAGGAAATGAATGTGGTCTGCATTCACTGTCAAACAAAACGCAGAGATGAAATCTATAGCCTGAACCAGTCTTCACCCACTCCTGAGTAAGGCTGACCTTGTCCAAAAAAAAAAAAAAAAGCCAGCTTTCTTATACCATGAACAAAACAAGTTGAGGCTTTTTCTGGGTCTAAAATCCAAAAGAAAATGGTTCTCTTTACCCTTGGCTCTCAGGGCTGCAGAGAGCTCTTGGCGCTGTGGCAAGACCTCTGTCAACGCTGACTTTCTCAGAGGCCACCAGATCGGATTGTGCATGATTGGACCCTGTAAGCTGCGACCTTCCATTGCTGAGGGACAGGTGTTCTCATGTTTTCATCGCCTGCTGACAAAGTCTTAGGTCCTGGGCCTTTGGGGTAGCGGGAGAGTGCACATGTATGTGCATGTTTGTGTGTGCGTGCATGTTGGTGGGTGGGTGCATGACCATGTGTACCTTACACATGGAGGTTAGTGGTCAACACTGGATGCCTTCCTCAATTGCTCCCCACTTTATTTTTTAAAACAGGGTCCCTCACTGACCCTGGAGCTCACCAGTTTGGCTAGCCTGGCAGACCAGCGAGCCCTAGGGACCCTCCTGTCTCTGGCTGCCCAGCTCTGGGACTGCAGGCACATGTACCATGCTTGACTTTTTTGGGGGTGCAGGGGAATCCAAAGGCAGGTCCACTTGCTTGTGTGGCAAGCATTTTACCAGCTCAGCTACCTTCCCCACTCCAAATATTGGCCTTTGAAACTGCATCTGCTGTTTCCTTGATTGAGATAGTCCTTTGGGTAACCCACGTAGAACCATCTGTGGACAAATAATACAAAGTAAAAAATGAAACTGCTCTAAAGATGAACAGAATATCAAAAGCAACCAGCCTGAAATCTGAGGGAGACTGTGTTATAAAACTGAGCTCCAGTTCATTTTTTACATTGGTTTGGGTTTTGAAACAGGATTCCACTATATAGACTAGGTTAGCCTCAAGTTTACAATTCTCCTGACTCAGCCTCCCAGTGTAGTTACCAGGATAGCCCACCGGACTGGGCTAGCTTAAGTTGTTTTTTGAACTCCAAGTTAATTCCCCATTTTTTCCCAAGGAAAAAATACTGAGATATGGAAAGCATTACCGTGTGGTGTCCTGGTCAATGGAGTCATTCTTGCCAAAACATATAGACTCAAAATAATCAAGTCAGAGAAAATAATAAGAGTTAGTGTCACAGAAAAGAAGAATAACATCTAATTAACAAAATTTTGCAAATACTTATGATAATCCAATAAGATTCTCCTTGAGCTGAGAATCCAGAGTCTGGTGCATTGTGGGTACCAGGAAATGGGCAAAGGTCGAGAAATTCATTTTTGCCTCCTGAACTATTTTATCTTTGCTTTTAGTATACACATGCATACAGACATACTAAGGTATGACCGTTCCAGATATAAATTTGTTGACTTTTAGCCAAGCACTTACCTTAACTGAAAATAAAATTAAGCTAATTGGAGACGGCCAAATTGATGGCAGGTTATAATACCCATGGCAGCTCAAACTGCTGCCGTGATTTCCAACTTCCTAGGCCAAAGCATTACATCATGCACAGGAGATTATAATTTCTCTGAAGAACACTTCTGGGTATCTCGCTACTCGAAAAGCGATATGCCAGCAAATTGAAAAGAGTTCAGAGAAAAGCAATAAAAATAATTAAGGAGGCCTTCAGATTGACTGATGGAAAGAGAGGAAAAGAATTAAGTGTGGACCGCCTGGCCCGGTGATGACCTGCATGGTTAGAGGAAGGAGACAGAGTATCTGGAGGGACGAGATTCCCGTCTGAAGCAGGCATCAGCCCACACAGAATAACAACGCAGTCATAGACACAACGAACCTGTGGTTGCTTCAGGCCGAAAGCCGGAGCCGTGCTTGCCCTGGAGAGCTGCCAAGAGCCGCTCTGCATTTGTGCATCTCTGTTGGTGCAGGGTCAGAGCCGGCCCAGCTGCTGGAGTGCCGCCAAGTGTCCCGTTTCCATTTTGGTGCTATGTAACCGTACACTCATCTTACGCCAGACACCTGGGCCCTTGAAATGGCCTGCAACCCAAAAAAGAGAGTGGAGATATGATAGCATCCTCTACCCGCATGGTTGAATGAAACCGCGGACAGGAAGCCCTCCTCATGGTGCCAGGCATCAGTAAGCCCAAAGGCAGGGAAAACACCAAGGTTCAACAATGCTGTGACCCTCCTGAAGGAGACTGCAGGCCCTAGAACATTCCACGAACCCCATAGCCTGCCAGACTAAGCCAAAAACTGCTATGCCCACAAACTCACCAGTTTCCTTTACAGCCCCTGTAGACTGAGGACCAAAGGTCCAAGCTTGTCCGCGGCAGTCTGATTTTACGTCAGCCAACACAAGGTATCCTCTGTCAGCACCCCCTTTCTTTCATCCGGGCCACAGTTAGGATAATGAGTCAAGACGGCTTATGTGCATCCCAACATTTTATTTTCTAAATCTTTCCCATCCTGTACCACCTCTTAATGTCTTAATGATGACTTTTCAAGTCTGTTGATGTTACGGTGAAGGAAACAAATTTTAACACCTGACCTTCTTTGGGTCATAGGTTAAAGGTTTCCCTCTGTTTTCCCACCGCAGGGTCTGATGAATAGATCCACGCTCATCAGAGCTGTAGATCATCTATATTTTTGATAGACCAGACTGTTAGTCTGCCCTGCCTGATAAGCATCCTCTAACCCCATTTTTACTGTGGTTGATTTTTTTTTCTTTTTTTAAATTTATTTTTATTTTATGTGCATTCGTGTTTTATGTGCATGTATCTCCATGTGAGGGTGTCAGATCTTGGAGTTACAACAGTTGTGAGCTGCCATGTGGGTGCTGGGAATTGAACCTGGGTCCTCTGGAAGAGTATTCAGTGCTCTTAACCGCTAAGCCATTTCTCCAGCCCCACCCGATTTTTTTTTTTGTAAGCAACCAATACCAATCTATATGGCTTTATTTTATTTTATTTTATTTTATTTTTACGTGTACGGATGTTTTGCTTGCCTGTATGTCTATGTACCATGTGCATGCAGTGTGCTCACAGAGGCCAGAAGAGGGCACTGGATCTCCCTGGAACTGGAGTTACAGATGTTTGTGAATCTGGGTGCTGAGGTACTGATTCTGTTTGGTTGTTGTTGTTGTTGTTTTCCTTGACTTATTGCGCTGGCCAAGACCACTGGTCAGTGCTGGGGTGCTTGAAGAAGAACAACTGGAACTACCTTGGGCTGTTTAAGGCAAATGAAATCATCCCTCTCTTACACCAGTTGTGAAAATCCATGATACAAAATACAGTTACTTCTGTCACGCTCCATTGCAATGGAATAGAGGGACCGTGGGAAAGAAAGGAGAACTCGGGTCGTGACACCTACTCCAGGAACAGGCTCACAGAACCGACCCCGCCAAACAGCCTGCCTTATCTTTTTGTTGTTGTCGTTATTGTTGCTTTGAGTAATTGTTTGTTTTTCAGGATTTCACTATGTCGTCAGGCTGGCTTTGAACTCATGACTCTCCTGCTTCAGCTGGGACCACTGACAAGTGTCACTCTACTCACTGGAGCCAGCCTCAGCCGCTGATTTTAAAAACCTGCCCACTTTGACCTCAAGACTGAATTGCCTGCAGTAACCGCCTCCATTCACCAGACACAGACCTCTCAGGCAGTCAAAGCACCTATGGTACCAGTTGTTCCCGTCGGTTCTCTGACACGGCCTGTGTATGTGTGTCCCAGACTGCGATTCATTCCCAAATAAAATCCCTGCGTTGCAGATTCACCTCCACCATTTTGTTTCACTTGGACACACTGGAGTCAGGGGAGCTGGATTCAAGCATGAACCCCATCCTTTACTGCCAATATGAACTCACGCACGCAGGTCAGTCTCCTGACCCCCACTTTCCTCTAGAGTGACGATAAATATATAGTCACACCAACTCTACACTCTATCTCCACGTCTTCCACTAAATCTGCATGGTTTCCTTCCTTGCCGTATCAACTCTAGCCGAGAGCTCCTGTAGAGTGTGGCGTGAAACAGGAAGACTGGACATGCTCTGCTATATTTGAACTCTTATGGGGTGACGTTTAAGATATTTGCGCTGAACATGCCACCTGTCCTCTTCTCACAGACGTTTCCTCAGGCTGAAGGATCGCCCTGTTAGTTTTTCTCTGCTCAGACTACTGCATTTGCCACGTGTTTCCTAGATGCACTAAGATGGCCACATTTTTGTTCCGGCTGTGATCAAATACCCAAAGCATCCTAGGGAAGAAAGGGTTTATTCTGCTCAGGAGCGCTGCCCATCACGGCAGAGCGACCCTGGGGAGCCTGAAGTAGCTGGTCCAACTGCGTGCGTGGAAAGCAGAGAGAACACGGATGCTTTCTGTTCACTTTCCCTACACAACTTAGGATCCACCCTGCTGTCAAGCCTCATGGCACCACATGACTTCTTTTGACTCCAACAGCACTTTCCTTGCAAATATATTGAGTTCTTCTGACTTAGAAACCATCTGCCACTTTCCTAACAACTGGAATAGATTCAAAACACTTTTTCACAATGTGTTGAAATACAGTACATGGCAGGACTTGGGAAAACGTAGGCTTAATATAGCCATAAAGATTCGGTCACTGTTTGAGAAGATTCAAGTCTAGTAAACTTTCTCAATTTCAGCAGTATCCTAATTCATCTATCCCTTGAATAGTCCTGCATCTTATTCTTTCATTCATTTCCCCAGCAAGTGTCTCCTGAGCATCTACTATGTGCTGCTACTGGGTGTGGGTCTAAGTCCAGGAGAGACAAGATGGAGCAAGATGGACAGGGCCCTGCCGTAAGCACCCTGTGCTGCTCAGACTCCAAGGCAGAGGCAGGCTCCCTGCCCAGATCTACTGCAGCACCCAGCACCCCAGCCTCAGGAGTCTTTACCACCTACAGCTCCTCTCTGAGGCCCTCCCCATGCCTCGCTCCTGGCCAAAAGGAGCTGCCTCACGGAAGTCACAGTGTCTTCTTCAAGGGTCTGAGGAGTCACATATAGTGACTGTGGGTGGGAGGACAATATTCTCAAGTAGGGAGCATCCTCGCTTGGGGTCCTGGATTCATTACGACTCAAGTCTTCCTTTACCCAGTGAACCCTCCACCCACTGACTATTGTTTCCAGAATGTTCTCTATTAAACATCTCAGGCTCAAATCCCATCTCAAAGTCTGTTTGCTGGAGGAACTGACTTCAAACAGGCCCCAACCCCTAAAATCTCTGTTGAAAATTCTGCCTCTGGGAGGAGAGGACATTAACCAAATGGTTGCATCGTCTTTCCTTAAATAGTCGAGTTTAAAAATACACCAAGACCTGAGGCAAGAAAGTTCACTGGAAAGGAGAGGCCAATTCTTCCCTGAAGATTAAAGCCATAGCTGACCATTCTCGGAGGACTCACACTCCCCACTAATACTCCCTCAAGAGTTCAATAAACAAACAAAACCGCCCACCGAGGAGCCCAGTTTCAAGAACATTTGTCTGCCTTTGAAAGTTCAGGTACAAAATGTCACAGACATTCGCTTTGGAAGTTGACGCTATTACTTGGATGGAACTCTCAGCTCTGACAGGAGTCACAGGCTGCCACCATCTGTGAGATGGAATTCCATCTCACACAAGGTCCCCTGTCACACCTGGGCTCTTCACACGAGGACTGTTTGCTCACGTGCTGCCCAGGCCCTGGCATTCTTTCCAGTTTGGTTTCTCTTCGATGGCAGAGTAAAATTCGTCGATGGTGCAGCAAGACGTGAAGATAACCAGCCTGCACGGGAACATGCGTGGAGGTTCACGGTGGATGGTGCCCCTGCCCCCTCTGGCCCGGCGTTAGCAGTGGTGCCAGGTCAAACTGACACGCCCCAGTGACTCGCTGCTCATTCAATAACAACTCAACAGCCAAGCTGAACGCTAAGCCACATACCCAAAGGACCACCCAATCGAGTGACTGGGAGAAGCCTGGGTTATTCTGAGCTCATGTAGCACCTGAAGAAACGTAGTCCAGGTTGGGGGAAGCTAGTCCAAATGCAAACGTCCATCCGTGCCCCACCACACTCCAGAACGAGTGTTATCCTCACCTACACAGTCAGGCTGAACACGGGCACCACTGTGCTCTTGGCATCAGCAAAGAAGTGTGAACTAAGGGTTCCTTCTGAGCAAATGATGCAGAATTAGACATATCTATTCCTTTTACACCCCATTAGGTGGTGACGTCATCACCCAGGAATATGGCCTTAAAGGAAGCTGAGAAGTGTGTTCTCTCTGGATATCTGACAAGGGCAACTATACAAGCTACACAGGCTCTATATACAACTATACAGGCTCTAGAAAGCTCAGAGCCTGTCATCCTGCTGGGCTCTGGCCCCGGTGATGATCACACCTACAGAGTTTCTGCTAGTGTATGGAAGAAAACAGCTAAGTCAGGAAGCAATAGCCCAATGCAAAGGCCCAGGAAAGGGTGAAGGTGGTGCTGTGATAAAGACGAAGATCTAGGGCAAGAAGACAGGCAAGGCTTGCGGGAGCCGGTAAAGACAGGTAAGCTGAGACCTAAGGGGGAAATCTAAAGTGTCCTAGACAAAGGAACCTAGTGCTCAGAGCCACTGAAGAGAAAGTCTGGTGTTTAGTGAGTCAGCCTAAATAGTGGATCCAGAGCAGCAGGAGTGGGAGGAGGTTTGGTCCAGAGATGCAGAGGGAACAAGGATCCTGAAGGACCTTTCAGGCCATAGTGAGAGTCATACACCTGGACTAGGAAGGTAGGGGGTAAAGATGTCACATACCTATCTTTAAGATGGCTGCGGCTGCCGTGGAGAAGACTGAGTCATGATATAATTCACCTACAACTCTAGGAATTCTAAGCCCAAAATAGTGAGCATTTAAATATCATCTGTAAGTAACTGGGGGCTGGGGAGATGGTTCTGCCTGTAAAGGGTTTGCCACACGAGCATGAAGACCTGAGTTCGATGCTAGTGTTGGGGAGGTGGAGACAGAACACTTCAGGGACTTCCTGGTCATGCAGTCTAGCTGCACCAGTCAAGGTCAGTAAGGAACCCTAACTAATAGATAGATAGTTAGATAGATAGGTAGATAGATAGATAGATAGATAGATAGATAGATAGATAGATAGATAGACAGACAGATAGAGTGAAAAGGCAGAGGAAGAGGCCCAATGCCAGCCTCTGACCTCCACATGCCTGTGAGCATACACATGCACGTGTACTCTTGCACACACACAAAGGTATATAGCTCAGCTGTAGCATGCTTGTTTAGCATTCATGAGATCCTGGGTTCAATAACCGGCACTAGGAGAAAAAAACTAAGATGAGACATGACTGTCCCAAAGCCACTGAAGCCACAGCCAAAGCCAGGAAGAGTCAAACCAGCTTTTCCAGAATAAGATGAGGCAGGAAGTGCTTTGTGAGAGGGATGGTGATAGTTTTCATGTCTAAACCACAGCTTGCCACCAGTGGAGGGCTCCTCAGCCGGCCAGGTTGAAAGGTTCTGTGGCTGACTGAAGAATGCAGGCAGCTAGGAGACAAGTTGTTTTTCCCTGAGGACACAGAAAGATCTGGAAAGTTTATGATTTATGAGTCAGAATCCTAATACACAGGCCAGGCAGCCTGGAACTCGTGATCTTCCTGCCTCAGCCTCTTAAATCCTGGGATTACAGGTGTGAGTCACCACACCTAGATGATGTCATTTTGTGGAAAATAATAAAATTGTATTTGTGACAGAAACAGTAGGCAAATGTATCTAGTTTGCCTACATTTCTTAAAAATACTGCTTGTACATAAATCCCATGTAGACAGCAATAGAATGTAAAAGTAGCATCTAGTTCTCCAGCTCAAAACTCTTGGCCCACGTTACCTTCTGCAGATACTGCTAAACTGAATTTTCATGAATGACTCTTCATAAACAGTTGAGATCATTTGACCAATTGAAATTTGTAATAGGTGTGTCCTGGCTAGTTTTATGTCAACGTGGCACATGTTAGAGTCATCTGGGAAGAGGGACTCTCAGCTGAGAAAATGCCTCCATCAGATTGGCCTGAAGGCACACCTGTAGTACGTTTTCTTGGTTAGTGATTGATGAGGGAGGGCCCAGCACCATTGTGGGTGGTGCTACCCCTGGGCTGGTGGTCCTGGGTGCTATAAGAAAGCAGGCTGAGCAAGCCATGGAGAACAAGCCAGTAAGCAGTGTTCCTCCATAGCCTCTGCTTCAGTTCCTGCCTCTGGGTTCCTGCCGTGAGTCCCTGCCCTGATTCCCTCAGTGACTGACTATAACTTGAGGGTTGAAAATGAAATGATCTTTCTTCCCCAGGTTGTTTATAGTCATGGTGTTTTATCACAGTAATAGAAACCCTGCCTAAGACAAGGTGTATGTGTCGACTTTCCATCATTATGAAATCCCTAACACAGGACGCTTACGAAGTAAAAGAAAGGTTTATTTCATGCAGTTTGGTGGTTCAAAGTCTAAAGTCTGATGGCCCTGTAGGTTTGGCCTTTGGTGACAAATGGTAGCACACCATGACAGGAATGCTTGGAGGACAGAGAGCAAGAGAGAGAGGTCCCTCCCCTTCAAGGGTACACCCTCAATAATCTAAGTACCTTCTACTAGGCCTCACCCCACAAAGGCTCTGCCTCCTGTCAACAGGGCCAAGATTTTAGTTACCGTGCGCTTCAGGAGAGCACAATTAAACAAACCACACCTACGCTGAAGGAGCCTCGATTCGGGCATCATAAGCATTGAAGTCTTCAGAAACAGTTGGGAGGCTCTGTTGTCCCAAGATGTATTGGTTTCTTGAGCCCTTGGCTTGTAAAACGATGACACTTTGGATGAAATGCTGCACATTGTAAATAACCCTGAAACTCTGGAAGAAAGAGGCCATTTCAGAGCTAAGACACATCTGCATGAACTCCAATCTCAATTAGTCTCAGTGTGAGCCAATCATCTCAAGCATTAACACCTGGCCTTGGGATGCAATTAAAGGAGAAGCATTTAGGCGGAATCATTGAGGAATTCCCCTAAAGTAAGATGGCTAAATCCATAAACATTTTCCTAAGGGAATAGGTGAGAGTATCATCAGCTTCTAATTCTAAGTACAAAATAATAATAATAAATTAACCCGTGGACCATAGACATCAGTCTAGTGCCAGAACACTGAATCATGCTTTTCCTGCCTCATGTTCCTTGTAACCAATATCTCCTCATATTGTTCAATGAATAAATGTAAAATAGAAATGTGTCTCTGACTCATCCTCCATGGAACAGGTATAGAGGTGTCCACGGGTGTCCACGTTCAAACACCCACAGGCACAGATGTCTCTAGATAATTAGGGATGTACCAAAACTAGGTGGGAGACGAACAAGGCAAGAGAGAAATGACAGGAAACAGGGGAAAGTCAACAGAGAGCACCGTCTACTGACCACTCACGACTTCCCACCCCGCTCACGCTTTCTGCTGGAGGACGGTGTCCTCCCCTCTTGGCAGCATCTAGTCACTCGTCCACCACTGCTCATCCACTATGGGCAGGATGATAAGAGCTTAGATCGGGTCTTTGTGTGTTGCTTGGACCAAGTAGTGAGAAATCGACTTCAGAGAGGAAGGACACGTGCTGGTCTCAGAGGTGTAAGTCCATCACAGTGGAGGGCAGAGAAGAGCAGCCCTCTCCACATCATCCAGGAAGGCTTTCTCCTTCATCCCTTTCTCCATCAGGACCTGTCTGGTGGGACACCATTGTCTCTATTTAGAGCAAGCCTTCCCCTTTAGTTAGTCCTCTCTGGAGACCCTCACGACACAGCCCGAGAAGTACTTTAGTAGTTTCCCGATTCAATCAAGGGGACTTAATATTGAGATTTGCAACCACAGAGCTCTTAGATAGGCACCTGGCAAATACAGAGAGAGGGCAGGGGAGACGGCAATTCATTCACTGCCTGGAGTTTCAGTGCAGGCCTTACACAGTAGGTGTTAGCCAGTCCCTGATGGATGCTGCACTGTCTCAAATGGCAGAAGGGAGAGGCTGCTGGGAGCCCAGAACATGAAGCTTACCCCGGAGCTAAGGGAAAGATCAAAAGAGTGTAGGCATCTGACTGCTCAGGCTGGATTCTGAAGCTAGAGGACCTCAGTGGGCTTCAACTTAGAGGAGGGGCAGGATTGAGCACAGGCCTTGGAGGGGCCAGCAGCATGATGCTCACATCTCACATTTGACCCTAGGACACACCCTGAGCTGAAGAGTCTCCTCTTTTAATGGTGATTGATCACCAACCAGGCATTTCCAGATTCCTGGTATCTTATACAAGAATGAAACAAAAGTACACAGGAATTACGAAAGTAGCAAAGTAACTTTATTCACACAAAACTGTAGCACAGGGCAGATACACTGTCAAGAGAGAGGACAGCAGGGCCACAAGAGTGAAAGTCCTCAAGAGCCCAGGTTATTGCCTGAGGCTTCTTTTATGGAATCTAAAGGGAGCAGTCTGGTTACTAGGGACCTAAGTTGGGTGGTTCTCTACTTTGATTGGCAGGTTTGCGTTATATAACTTTTCTCTACTGTGCATATTTACTCCCATAGTGCATTTGATTTTAATCATATGCACAACCATATACATATGCATAAGTTGAAAATAGAGAATTCTCCCTAAATGTTCACATAAAGGATATAGTTCGCCTTACTATGAGTGCACCCACAACTAGTTCAAGGGAGATCAGCATGCCCATCCTTGTGCCCAGACATAACTAGAGTACAATTAAATTCAATCTGTCTATGTTCAATGAGTGTTAGACGAGGAGAAACTTATTCCATTGTTCACAGTTAGGTGCGCATGTAGCTCCATACAGATGGGGTTCCTAAGATGCCAGTGTGCTTCTAGACACAATGTTCAGAGAGGGTGTGTGTGCATAGAAAATGCAAGCAAGGGTCTCAGACTGTTCGGTGCATTGTTAAAAGAGGGATGTACCCACAGGCCAAACCAAGTGGAGTCCTAGTCGCTTAATTATTCCATAGACATGCCTGCTTCACCAGGATATCTAGGGTCACCCTAAGAGTCATTTTCTGTCCTGTCAATGACTTCATCCCAGAATGTAACAGTATCTCACTCTCACAGAGGCCAAGTCGGGGAGGAGGGTCAGACAGAGAACATAGAGGGTAGCGTGTCCAGGCTTCTGCCCCCAAAAGGCCCAAAGCGAGAGTGCATGGCTGGCAACTGGAATCATCTAGGGTCCGGCTTGGGATAGCACAAAGTCCAGGACAGCTACATGGAGCTCCTCTAAGGGATGTGCTTGGAACTAGAGGCCAACGCAGGTCACGAGGACTCAAAAGGAAAACATCTGGATTCTCGATGTCTTTCATAGCACATGGCCGGAGGAGGAAACCTCTCCAAGGATTCTTTGCTCCTCTGTGTTTACCTTTTGGTTTTATCCCTTCTCAGCCCAGTGCCATTCACAGAACCCAAACCTTCAGCACATAGCTCTTGGGGTGCCACCATCCTGGCTTGTTTCTGTTGCCGTGGTAAAGACCATGACCAAAAGTAACTTGAGGCGGAAGGGTCCGTTTGTCTTACATTTCCACATCGCAGTGCATCGTGGAGGGAAACCAGCCCAGGAAGTCAAGACAGGAACCAGAGGCAGGAACGGAGGCCGGTCTGGAAGAACACTGCCCGTGGCTTGCTCCTCATGCCTTCCCCGGTTTGCTTTCTCATACAGCCCAGGACCACCTTCCCAGGGGTAACACCCCCACGGTGGGCTGGACCTTCCCACATCAATCACTAATCCAAACATAATTGCCTACAGACTTGCCTACAGGTCTATCTGATGGTCCTCAACTGCCTTTCCACATGACTCTAGCTTGTGTCAAATTGACAAAAAAAGAAACAGCCCAATGGACCCTTGTCAGCTTGACACACAAACACATCACTACTAAACCATAAACAAAATTGTCATGTGACCTAGATTTTATTCCACCCTAGATATATAACCAAAAGAACTGAAAATAGATCTTAAACAAAAACTTTCACAGGGGAGATTCTTGCAAAATTGTTCACTATATCCAAAAGAAAAAAAAACAACTCAAATGCCCATCAATGTATGGGACCCATTTGGGTTTCCTAGTGGCTTTATCCAGCAGGTCTGCAGAAAGAGGATGATTGGGCCACGTGCAGGTGTCTGAGATGCTCTGCACTTGGCTGTGCTGCTGCGGGGAGGTCTTTTGCTCCACTCCTTAGCATTCCTTTATATATACCCTTGGGCAGAGACAGTCAGGCCTGATGGATTAGGATCCAGGGCCTCTCGGGGCTATCCTGTATTTTCTATCTGTTTCTCCCCCCCACCCCACCCCCTATCCTTCTAACTAATATTTCCTGCTGCTCCTACTCAAGAGTACTCTGGGCAAGTGTGGGGGTGCTGGGTAGCCCCCCACATCAATGGATGAAGAAACGAAACGTGGAATATTCCCCATAAAAATTATAACATTCTGACCCATGGTAAGCATGCAAGAACCTAAGAAAACCTTGCACCAAATCAAAGGATCCAGACATTTAAAAATCACATGGTGTCCGTCTTAGGGTTTCTATTGCTGTGAAGAGACACCATGGCTGTGTCAACTCTTACAAAGGGAAACATTTAATGGGGTGCCTTACAGTTTCAGAGCTTCAGTCCATTATCATCATGGTGGGACACGGCAATACGCAGGCAGACGTGGTGCTGGAGGAGCTGAGAGTGGAGAAGGAGCGACACCTTGATCCTGCAGACAACAGGAAGTGGTCTGAGACACTGGGCAGTATCTGGAGCATAGGAGACCTCAAAGCCTGTCCCCACAGTGATATCCTTCCTCCATTGAGACCACACCTGCTTCAGCAAGGCCCCACCTCCTAATAGTGCCTATGAGCTTATAAGGGCTAGCTACATTCAAACTACCACAGTATATGACTGCATTTATAGAAAATATCCAAAATAAGAACATTACATTACAACATAATATAGATTTATAGGGAAATGGTAACTGCTATGTAGGCACCGAGTTTCCTGTTAGGATGTTGAAAACATGTCGGAACTAGATAGGAGTAGTAGTGAGACAGCATCCTAAATGGACTGTTAAATTCCACAATTTAAAGTGGTTAGACCTGTTACGTAAATTTAATTGAACAAATGAAGAAAACTAAGGTAGGAGTGTCTTCATGGTTACTGTCCCTAATGCTCTTAGCCAAGGCCTTCTGGATCCCAGCCCCTCAGACCCCTCAGAGGTACACAGGAGGCAGATGGGACACTTCCCTTATTATTAATAAGGGAAGATCACAAATATTTGTTAACAGCACAAGCCAGCAATGGGTTTCACGCTTTATATGCTTTTCTCCGTAATTCCCACAGTCACCCCACAAAGCACAAGCTGTTTGTAGGGAGCTGGGGAAACCCTGATGCTTTAATCTCATTTCTCTTCATTCAGCAACCACCCAGTGTGTTACCTGTCTCAGCAGGTGTCGGGGCCAAGGGGCCTCTGCATCCCCAAGGACCACCCTGGCTGCTCAGTGGCCCTAGCATACCTGGCTGCTGGGCAGGCTGTTTCTCTGGGAAGCCCCAGCTTCCTCTCCTTGTGGAAACTTCTAGATGCACCTACAGCAGGCATTTCCCTGTCGCAGCTTGCATCTGTCTTGCTCTTCTAGTTAATACAGGGTGTGAGTCCATGCACACCAGAACTGATGCACCCACAGGGATCTCGGTCGGTCAGAGGAAACAGGAGTCCATGGCATTTCTGCTGAGGCCCTGTGATCTCCTGCTTTGTGTTTGGAACCTCTGTTTCCTCATCCATAAAATGGGGCTGCAAGATTGTAAGAATTTACCATGTAGTGTGGGAAAATGCCTACATTATTTCATTCAAAAATTATCCATGGGCCAGAGAGATGGTCTAACAGGTAAAGGTGCTTGCCACCAAGCCTAACAACTTGAGTTCAATCCCCAGGATCCCCATAGTGGAAGGAGAGAACTGAGTCTTACCAGTTGTCCTCTCTTACACACACACACACTCACACACACACACACACACACACAAACACACACACATACACACACACACAAACACACACACACACAAATAAATGCAGCTTAAATTTTCTTCAAGTACTCATCAAGGATCTATCTATATACAAGGTAACATGATCTGTTTATTTGTTTTTTGTCTTTTTCAATTAGTATACTTCTTTTTGTGGTTTTTTCCATGCTTTTGTACATGTACATATTGTAAGTCAAACATGTTCCTTTCTTTTCCTAGGCTCCCCAGGCTGGCCCCAAATTCACAATCCTCTTCCTTCAGTCTCCTGAGTGCTGGGATTACAGGCCTGTGCCACCTCACCCAGCTCAGCATGTACTTTTGTTTTGTTTTGTTTTGTTTTGTTTTGTTTTTTGAGACAGGGTTTCTCTGTTTAGCTTTGCGCCTTTCCTGGAACTCACTTGGTAGCCCAGGCTGGCCTCAAACTCACAGAGATCTGCCTGGCTCTGCCTCCCGAGTGCTGGAATTAAAGGTGTGTGCCACCACCGCCTGGCCAGCATGAACTATTTTAAAGTGAATTAATTAAGAAAAAAAAATTCTGGAATACCAGAGTGTTCATTCCAACAGAAACATCAGGAAAGGAGTAGCAACCACCTTGCCTACCTAGAGGGAGATCTTTCTGAGGCCATAACCTTGGAGCTTAAACTGAGGGACCAGAGGGAATTCAGCTGGGGGAGGAGAAGGATGGCAGATCATTACCATGATTGCCCTGAGCAGGAAATGAGGCCAAGTTGTCAAATGGATATGGCCAGTCCTCAGGCAGGGAGAGCTCACAACATGAGTGCTTTTTACTTTGGAGGTAAAATCAAGAAAGACATCAAGTTTCATTGAACAGGGGTAAAGATGGTGAGTGAAGAACCTTGGGTGGCCACACCAACTTCTCACTCCGTAACAAAGAGATACTGTAAAGAGCACTCAGTCGGCTTATCGCCAGCTTCCCAATGACTGCCGCCTGGCAGTGTGGTGGTTTCCATTCTGTCTCATTCTTTCCCTGTAGTGTTTTTTTTTTTTTTTAATCTAATAATCAGCCAAAGTCCCAGATAATTTTGCTAGTTGGCCAGCTGGCTAGTGTCTATATATCTATGTCTTTTTACAGAGAGTTGTTCAAACCAGGACCCAAACAAGGTCTGAACGTCAAATCCTGTTGACACACACCCTCCAAGCCTGAAGCAGCTGAGCACAGTGTCACATCTGGCAATCAGCAGTGAGGAGGCAAGCGCCCAAGGATCAAGAGTTTGAGGTGAGCTTGTTCTACCTAGGGAAACACTGTTTCAAAAACAAATAAATAAAGTCTGATTGTAGCCGTAATCATGTATTCACACTCACTGTTAAATGCAATTACAGAGTAACACACTTTAAAGCCCTGCCAAACTCTGACCTCACACTAAGGCAAAAGAAATCTTACAACAACATCTGAAACATCAGGATCTACCAAATCATGTTAGGTTCCCAGAGGCCACATGGTAAAATGTCTATCCAACTTACACACAACAAACACGTATGACATGGTCTGTGAAGAGTCTGAGACTCTGAGACCTGAGACCCTTCAGACAGACTATTCAGAAATGTCTTCTCAAAGAAGGTGTCTATAGCACGTGTGTTCATCTCCTTAGTCTCCGGGATAACATGTAGTACCATCCTGAGACCCAGAAACCTTGGGGATGGTGTGTGCTGTCATGCCATGACAGTGGCCCGTATGTTGGCAAAGTCATTTGATCTGTGCTTCTGAAAGGGGGTGACTGTCACCTTGGGTTCAAGTCTGAGCCTTTGGCATGATGTTGGTCATGCTACCAACCAGGTATGGCATTCCTGGAAGACTAGCTCCACATCCAGATGATTACCATCAGTGCACATGCAAGATCAAGAGGACTCTGGAATCTGAGAGATGGGAAGACAGGAGAAGGGACAGACAGGGAGACTCTGAGAAGAAAGGTAAGGAAGCATGTGTCTGTTTACCAGTTCTCACCAGGAGACAAAGGCAGAGAGGGCCAGACAAAGAGACGGCCAGAGTGAGATGGGAAAGCACAAGATGGAGGCAGATGCACCTCATTTCGGGCATAAAAACCAGCTTTCTGGAGACCACCACCCCAAAACCAAACCACTCTAAAAGAGAGTTCCAAAGAAGCCTCCACCTCCCCATGATTTTACACACACACACACACACACACACACACACACACAAAAAAAAAAACAACCCACTTCCCAGCCAGCTGTGTGGGTCACCCATGCTGTGCTCAGGGGTGAGTCTGAACAACCAGCCTTTGTTCTGTTCTCCTAAAAGGGGAGAAGCCAGCACAACCCACACGGCTTGTTGGTTTCAAAGAGGATCCAAACCCCAGCAACCTCACCAAGGAGAAAGTGGAGAGGCCAGAGAAGACAACCCATTAAGTCGGCTTGTTTGGAGTGACTTGGCATGGTGATGTGATCGGGGTATGTAAATGATCAAAAGCAATTGAGACCCTCTCCCATCCTTCACAAAAGATGCTTAAGGCCGGTGCCTTTGAATGCTGTTTTAGTAGTGGTCCCATACAATACATCTTAAGGCACATTTATACTGTGTTCACTGTGCATTCAACTGTGGCCACTTCAAAGGTTTAGCCAAGTATTTTATGGCCATGGTAAAGGGTTCTTATTGATTTAAATTACAAGCTTGGCTCCCGTCAGCTCCACTTGAGGGCAAAAATGCAATAAAATATCCCCCAGCACAAGAGACAGACATATCGCTTTGAAAATCTTCTGAGATCTCTCTCGCCATAATCACTCTCAATGATATTTATTTATATGGGCAAGGTTATCAGAGAGATTTGTCTGCAGCCTCCAAGCTGTGGGGGTTGCTTTAGGTTGGGGCTATTTGCTTTTAAAGAAATCTAGTTCTGACCCCGGCCGAGGAAAGGTCATGAGTATGCTGGGTTCCTGGGTTTAGTGGTTTCTGCCTCTTCCTGGCTACTGATAGAGTGGCTTGTCCTCAGCACAGTGACATTGACGTACTGGCCATCACACTTGAGGGATGATGGCTTTCAGCCCTCTGATCATTTGCATATCCAGCCGGCCAGATTCAGATGAATGAGAGGTGTCAAGGCATGAATGACAAGCTTATCAAGGCGATGGAAGGCTGTCTCCAGATTAACTGTCAGGGAGACAAACTTCGCTCTGGAGACAGACAAGAACATGCACTCCATTGGAAGACTGCGAAATGGAGAAGAATCTGGAGGTTGTCGATTGGCAAGGCTCTTCACGCCACTCAGTAAACCCAGGAATGACCAGCACCAAAGGAGCCAGCCTGTGCTGAGACAAAAAAAAGCCGAAAACCAAAGCGAGATAGTCTGGTCTGCTCTATTCCTGGCTCCTTTGTAATAATTTGCCTGAAACATACCCAAGATGGAACTAACCCCTGGACATACACAGAAAATAGCAAATGACTATTATGTATCTGACATTTGAAATAACATGTTTCTGGAGGGTTGGCATTACAAGAGTCATTTCACTTCAAAATGTTATTCCTAATGTAATTTTTTAAAATTCATAAGAGGCACTTGCTAGAATTCAGCGTAGCACTAAAGTCACTCAAAAGACAGAGGTCAAATTCATTCCATTTCTTTTATGTTTTCTTCTCTCTGCTAGATGAAATAAATGATTAAGCCTAGAACGCTTGGCAGTTCCGCGAATGTGCTCCGTGGCACCATTACAAGATCGATTTTCTCAATACAGGAGTCTTTCTAGGGTGCACATTGCTTAGCTGACATCTGTCGCTGTTGTCATGGCAGCGCCCTCTCCAGCACAGTGAGAGGTCAGGCCTGACAGGGAAGGCCTCGCCAGCTCTACCCCAGTCACTTCAAGGTTAACAGCCAATGGACCAAAGAAATAGGCAATTATAGTACAGTCAATTCCGGTTAAGGAAATATCTGAGAAGTAAATATGTCTGATAAGTGAATGGAAATGAAACAGCCGATGCTACTGATGCAACCCCATAATATCAATACCGTTTTGCGGTGGGGTTTGGCTCTTCCTTGGTTATTCCTTGTAAAATTTTCTACACCCAAAGAACTCTGGCAGGAGAGAGGATGAGAAGGTCCTCATTGTGCCGCCATTATCCTCTGTACCTGAAGAGCAGGCTTCCCACGGAGGGAAGACGGAGAGGAGACGAGCAGAGAACAAAGCCACTTCAGGGAGACAGTGAAAGAACCCCGGGGTCCTCAACCCCATTGTATGAGTCCCCGACAGTTCAGCTGCATGTGAAAGCATCCCAAAGAAACTGACCTTAATATTCCTCATTGCTGCTTCATATTTACTAGATGTTTCACTCTTCAGGATGAAAATCCTTCCTACAGTTTCAATAACATTTAAAAAAATACCAAATTATTGCAAAAAAAAATTCAAATCGTCAATATGCTAGAATTAATGTTTTCCCATATGCATTCCCACTAAAGCATAATTTCTGGTAAACCAATAAAAGGTATTATTTTAATAGAGATTTGTTGGGTAGAATTAAAAAGAAAACAGCAGGTGAAACTAAAATGTAAATATCTCCAATTACAAGTCTCATAGACAGGGAATCCGGTTCCTGGCGGTGTCTGCAGCTGGTAAGCTCTGAGACTCTTTTTTTTTTTTTTTTTTTTTTATTTTTTTTTTTTTTGGTTTTTTGAGACAGGGTTTCTCCGTGTAGCTTTGCGCCTTTCCTGGAACTCACTTGGTAGCCCAGGCTGGCCTCGAACTCACAGAGATCCACCTGCCTCTGCCTCCCGAGTGCTGGGATTAAAGGCGTGCGCCACCACCGCCCGGCCCAGCTCTGAGACTCTTAACTGCGTCCGTTCACATTACCCAATCCTGATGAAATCAGGATCTACAGTCATACTATAGTTAGTATGAAGAGACCTTTAAATCTCAGCAGACACCAAAAAGAATGCCGACGACCTCAGCCGTGAGATTGTGCTAAGAATAAGAAACGGTGAGTGTGTCTATACACACACGCATATGCACATATAGTCATTGTGCTGACTCATCTCACATTTTTGTAAAAAAATTTCTCCGCTACAATCAGCATAGACCAAAGTCGGAAACCTATGGTCTATCTGTGATCACATCAAGGGGCATCGTTTCTCAACTTGTTTCCTCGAGTCTCAGGGACCAGCCAAAGTCACGATGTCCTCCTGGCAGCTCACTGGGCCAGGCTGCTTTCGCCACTAACAGGTGACCCTACCAGGCCAGCTTTCACCCAGTGGTCTCCTGAGGGCCGACCGATGGCTTCGTCTGAAAACTCAGGAGGACTCCCGGATTACGTGTGTATGCAGGATATAACAGCCCACCCCAATTAGCCTAAGGGGGAAACATTCTGTTGTACAGATACAGCATGTGGTCCTGAAGAACTGGAAATGGGACAGGAAACAAGTGCATGTATAGCCAATAGGAACCGGACCTGGAGCTGCAGCCCCAGAGCCCAGGGCCCTCCTCGCCACCTACGTCTTGCCTCTGCCGCGCCTGCCTGCTCTCTTTCTCTCTCTTGTGAGCAGCTTCCTCTGCTTCCAACACGGCTGAACTTAGCATGCCCTTCCCTTCTGGCAACAGCCTCGTCTTGCTCAGTTTCTCGACATACTGATTCCAGTGTCCCCTAAAAGCCAGTAGAATCAACTTAGCCCTGGTAGGTTCTCTCAAGGTCAAGTGCCCAACTGGATTTAATGAGCTAGGTTGTAAGTTACTTGAGTAAGGAGCTGTGAACCAGGTGGGGTAGCTTTTGTTTTGTTTTGTGGTGTTTTAGGGGGAATGTTGTTGAGATTTATTTATTTTTACTTTATCTGTATGGGTGTTTGCCTGCGTGTATATTTATGCACCATGTGTTCAGTACCTGCGGAGGTCAGAAGAGATAGCTGGACCCATCTCTGGAACTGGAGTTACTGATAGTTGTGAGTCACCATGTGCTGAGAATCAAACCCAGGTCCTCTGGAAGAGCAGTCAGTGCTCTTAACTGCTGACTCTTCTCTCCAGCTCTTAGGTCATATAGCTGAAACAAGACTGGGCAGGCCCACCCTTGAGCAAGGTCAAGCACATACTAAAAACATGGGTCTACTATGTTTCCGACAAGAAACAAAGATAACATATGAATCTAGAATTCCTTACCTGACCAAAGGTGTGGAAATGGCTATTCAACAGAGTAGTCTTTTGGAATTGTCAAAGTCAAGCCCACCATGAAAAAAGACCACACCAACACAGACCTGCAGGAGCCCCTCCTTCCAATTACAGAGGGAGAGGGACGAACACAGGACAGAGGCAAGACTGGCCTCCACAGCGGGCCTTTGCCTGCCTTGGACCCTCTGCTGTGCTGTGCTGAACAGGGCTGTTTCCTGTTTCCTGTCGCCCGTGTGAGTCCCATCCTTTCCTTTCCCCGTCTTTTCCTCCAGTGTTGACACTCCATCTTCTCTCTGGGCCACAGCTATAATTAAATAAAGCGAACACCTAGAGGCTTCCAAAGACTAACCGGGAAGAAATGAATGGCCTCTGGAAAGGGGGTGTTTTATCAAGCAGAGAGCTTAAGTGGACATTGAATGTCACTCATTAAAGAGGAAATGTGCAGGGTCTGTCCTTGAGGGCCAGCTCCTTCATAAAGCTTCCCCTTGACTATCTGGGTGAAAAATCGATGGTCTCTCCCCAGAGGAAGTTTATTGTCTCTATCACGACAGCTGTGAGAACTTGTGGGTCCTGACAACAGACACAGTACACTAGAGTAAAGCCTTGTCATTCAGGGCACCACAGAGGGGCCAGGGGAGCTATGTCGCATCATAAGCACAGGACCTGAAATACCACAGCTCTAGGCTGTTAGTCGAATCACCTGGAATATTCTTTCACTGGTATTTGGATGAACAGCAAAATAAAGGCCCAGATCCCGGTGGCCATCACTGTGACTCAGTCTGTCTTGGACAAGAGGTTCTCACTTCACACGGACCCACAGGGAATGTCACCTCCACCATCCTGAGATGACTATGTTGCTCGGGTCCTGAAAAGCTGAATGCTCTCTATAGCTTGGTAAATTCTGTATCATCAGTGTATTCTTGGTCAAAACCATATATCCCAGGCTTTTCTGGGTAGTGCTAGACTTGATACAGACCTACAATTTCAGGCACATCTTCTGAGTAAGAATGCCTATTGTAGGGGGCTGGAGAGATGGCTGCTGTGGGATGGTCTATATGTCAAATTGCTCTGATTGGTCAATAAATAAAACACTAGTTGGTCAGTGGCCAGGCAGGAAGTAGGTGGGACAAGGAGAGAGGAGAATTCTGGGAAGCAGAAGGCTGAGGCGGAGAGACACTGTAGCTGCCATGACCAGCAGCATGTGAAGACGCCGGTAAGCCACCAGCCACGTGGCAAGGTATAGATTTATGGAAATGGATTAATTTAAGCTATAAGAACAGTTAGCAAGAAGCCTGCCACGGCCATACAGTTTGTATGCAATATAAGTCTCTGTGTTTACTTGGTTGGGTCTGAGCGGCTGTGGGACTGGCAGGTGACAAAGATTTGTCCTGACTGTGGGCAAGGCAGGAAAACTCTAGCTACAGATGGCTCAGAGGTTAGGAGCACTGGTTGCTCTTCCTGAGGACCCAAGTTCAATTCCCAGCACCCATATGATAGTTCATAACTATCTGTGACTCCAGGTCCAGGGGTTTTGACACCTTCACACACATGCAGACATACCAATCCACATGGGTTGGGGGGTCCTTATGGGTCACAGTCCAGTTCTGGTTCCAGTTTTCTGTTTCTGGTTTGCACTGTGGAAAAATGGCTGCCGATGCCTTGGCAACCGTGGAGACACTAGCTACCACACCTTCCTTCCTGTGACGTGACGGATCGTGACTGGAAACTAAAATAAGGCCCTTCTCCCTTGAGTTGCGTCTGTCAGGCGTTTGCTCAGAGAAATACAAGTAACCAATACAGTACTGTAGCCGTGAAGAAGATGAATGCTTTTCACCCTTTGTCTAAATTATCCTTCGAGTATTTTTACTTCCTTTTATCCAATATGTAAGATACCCAAAATTTTACTAGGCATCTTGGAATGCAAACATTTCATGGTCTAATTAAATAGACAGATATGCAAATAGTTGATGCAATGGGATAAACTCAGAGAACAAGCTGTGTATTAAAGGAAAATACTTTGGTCCTCACTCGGGCTTCAGAAGGTTGTCTGTCATGGGAAGGAACCTTTCCAGCACAGGGTCACTTATATAAGTTACATTCATCTGTGTAACAAGTTACTCCAAATCACACATAAAATTAGTAAATTCTTCCCTCACAGTTTCTGTGGGACAGGAATTCAAAGGTTAACTCAAAGTTCTTCCAAGGCTGTAATCTCATAGCTCGTGTGGTTTTGGGCACGAGGCTTGGTTCCTCTGTTTCCTCTCATATTGACTTCTCCACAGATCTGTTTGAGCATCCTCATGAAAGCTCAGTCAGAGAGAGTACAGAGAGGAGGAAGAGGGAGGGAGAGAACACCAATGTCTTTCATGTCTTAATGTGGGAAACACTCTATCATTTTCTACATAGTCTGCTCATTAAAACTTGCTAGGAGCCGGGCCTGACATCACACGCCTATAATCTCAGGTACTCTGGATGATGAGGCAGGAGGACCACAAGTTCAAGGCCTACCTATGTTTCACAGAGACTCAAAGCCACCCAGGACAACTTAGTGAAACCCTATTTCAAAAAACAGAAACATAAAATCATGGGTTGTGCTACAGCTCAATGATGGAGTACTTGGCTAGCATGCACAAGGCTCTGGGTTCAACCCCTGTTGCAAAAACAAACCAACGAACAGGTTCCTAGGTACCGCCTACATGCTACAGGATGGTGAGTAGCAGGGCTGGGGGGAGGTCAGTCCCAAGTGCTTGTCACACAAGCATGAGGACCTGAGTTCAGAGCCCCAGCACCCATGAAAAAGGCAGGCACGTTGACTATAATCCCAGTGCCGGGGAAGAAAAACAGATGGATCCTGGAGTTTATTGGTCAGCCAGTCTAGGCAAGCTGGTGGGCTCCAGGTTCCGTGAGAGACCTTGTCTCAAAAAATTAGGTTGAGAACAATTGAGGAAAACACCAACATCAACCTCTGGCTTCCAAGGTGTTTTAGTTACTTTTTTATTGCTTTGCTAAGGCATCATGACCAAGGCATGGTCATGATGAGTCCATTTGGACTCACAGTTCCAGAGGGTTTGAGTCCGTGGCCACCATGGCAGGGAGCGTGGCAGCAGGCAGGCACGGAGCAGTAGCTGAGAACTTACACCTTGAGACGCAACCACAAGGACAGAGAGAGGGAGGAAGGGGAGGGAGAGGGGGAGCACTGGGAATGGCTTGGGCTTTTGAAACCTCAAATATATGAGCCTATGGGGGGAGCATCTCATTCAAACCACTACACGCAGGCACATTCCCTCTCTCTCTCTCTCTCTCTCTCTCTCTCTCTCTCTCTCTCTCTCTCTCTCACACACACACACACACACACACACACACACACACACACACACGAATAATGCATAAAGAGATTGGCAATTAGGTCCCATATTTTGAAGGGAAAAGAACTTGTGGACATATTTTTAAATCGCCACAATTTCAAAGAACGGCAGGGAAGACAAAGCAGAAGGAACATCACGGAGAACAAGAAGTTCCAAGAATAATATCCGGCTCCTCGCTGCTGGTTTTCAAATGCATTTTAACCTTTTACATGGACAAAAGTCTTACAAGGAATCCCGGTGCACAAAACAGCTGAGAACAGTTCTAACAGTTGAGCTCAGAACGATACTGAATGAAGGAGGGAGAGAGCAGTGGACTCCCCAGGCAGCCTTCCTGAGAATTCCCTGGAGAGCCTAGAACTTCACAGGGTGTCTGAAAACCTCTGCTGTGTACAAAAGCCCTAAGTGCTTACCAGCAGGTGCAACATAGGATTTGTTCATCTTTCTCCTACAGGGTAACAAGCCAGGTTCTTTTTCTATCATTAATTTGTGGGGGGAAGATACCCCCCCAAAAGAAGTCCCATTAAGAGACTAGTGCTCTTGGGACTGATGCTATGGCTCAGTGGTTATGAGTATTTACTGTTCTTCCAAGGGACCAAGGTTCCCTTCCCATCACCCACATGGTGGCTCACAGCTATCCATAACTCCTGTTCCAGGGGAAATTGATGCTCTCTTCTGGACTTTGTGGGTACTGCACACAGATTGTCCACATGCATACGTGCTCATACACATAAAAAATAAATAATCTTTTTTTTGAAAAGAGATTCCCACTCATTCTTATCTGTCCTTTCCTAAGATAGAGGTCAGATGGGAGCTGGAAAGAGTGCTCAGCACTGACTGCTCTTCCATTAACCAAGCTGTGGCTTCCAGCATCACACAGCAACACAGAACCATCTGTAACTACAGTTTCTGAGGGACCCAATGCCCTCGTCTGGTCTGTGGGCATCAGGCACACATGTGGTACCCAGATATATATACAGGCAAAACAGCCATACACTTAAAATAATAACTGCCTTTCACCCCTGCCTCCACCCTTGACCTCTCACTCTTACCCATCCTCTGCTTTCCGACCCTAAATTATCTTGCTTATAAATTCAGAACTCCAAATCCTCAACAAAGCTCACAGCTTACTGCCTAAAATAAAACCATCAGAGTAAACCAACTCATATACGTGTGCAAATGATACATCATTTACCATTGGCTAAAACAATTGCAGTGTGTGTGTGTGTGTGTGTGTGTGTGTGTGTGTGTGTGTGTGTGTGTGTGTGTGTGTTCCAATGCATGCAGGTGTGAGAGACTAAGTGTGTGTAGAGGTCAGAAGTCAACCCTAGGTACTCTCTTCAGGAGCTGTTCATCTTGGTTTTTCTTGAGGCAGAATCTCTCACTGGAACCTGGGGTTGCTGATTAGACTAGGCTAGCTCACCAACACTAAGAGTTTATGTGTGCACATTTTATGCAGGTTCTGGGATATGAACTCATGCCCTCAATGTTTACCCAACTGAACTATCTCCCCAGCTCGACATTTACAGGGTTGAAGCGGCTGTCTCACAGCCCAGCATCCCTCGGACCGATGAGATTTAAATGGTAAATATATTAATAAACTTTGATGTTTCCAGAGAAGGGGCCCATGTCTTCAGTAGCCTGACGCTCTGTGGAGGCATTGATTGCATCACTTTTGGGTCCAGTATTCCCTTTCCCTCCATGCTTCTGTAGAGAACTGGATTCACCAGCCGGTACATGCTTGGATTATGGTTTACATTTATTACAGGACAAGTGTTGTTTCCCGTTTTTGGACTTTACTCCATAGGCCAAATCTTTAAAGACTTTCTTTTTTCTGTTGACATTAAAAATGATGCACTTTAGCATGAAATATGTCGACTTTGGCTTAGAAAGAGCTGAAGGATTTGGCCCTCATTCTGGCTTTCATATGAACAGCCCTCTTTTATACAAACGAACAGGTATCTGGAGAATATTGCTATTAATTGTCTCTGACAATATGTTTACTTTTAAAGACAGACTATAAAGAAGATTCCAATTATTCAATTTTACTAATAACCAATTTTCCATCCTGATTAAATGTATGTCTGAGCAGACAAAAGAAAGAGAGAAGTTGAGGTTCAGAAATGCTATGTAAGTGATTGATCAGTATAATTTGGACCCAAAAAATATAATATTATTGATCCTGAAGTATGAGTGTGTATCTGATTCTTCACTTCTGCAGATGCCTTTGTAAAAACCCTGGTAATGGCAGCATGTCATGACAGTGCTGTTATGTCATAGTTAGTCATTTTAACAGCCTTAGATAGTCGACACGTGTCCCTATTTCAGGGAAAACCACAGCAGCTGTCTTGAGGAATAGTTATTTCTCTTCTGGTCTTATCAATTACCAATAGCAGCATTGATTTCACGGGTTATATCAAGTTCAGATTCAGGATGCCTGGATCCTTCTCACACTGTTTTCTTTACATTAACTAAAGATGTCCGAATTCCATGCTACCCAAGAAGTTATGTTTGTACCTTGTTTCTTAATGACAAAATTTCTAAATAACATCAAAGTTCTCAGTGAGAGCTGTGATGAGATGTGATATGAACTGTGTGCTTGATACAGAGTGAGATGGGGAAGTTCCACCCTCAGTTATCAGAATAACCAGTCACCCATGGCTGTCCTTATTACTGGCTCATTTAGGCCTGCGGTTTATAGCAATAGTTCAAACTCCAGGATCTACATTCACCAGGCAAGATCTTGACAAGTTATGTCTCTTCTATGAGCTTCTATAGACACCTGTAATCCCAACACTTGGGAGGTAGAGGCAGGAGGATCAGGAGTTCAAGGTCAAGGCCAACCTGGACTACATGTCTCAAGGTATGTGTGTGGAGCTGGGAGGTGGGGGATGACGACGACAGGAATGCAAGGCCAATCCTGGCCAACCTGGCCTACATAGTAGAACCTTGACTCCAAAAACCAAATAAATAAACAACAGCAAAAGAAAGATACACAATAAATCATGATCACCCATACCTTTGGAACGATTACTGGAGTCTCAGAACAGTAATGATATTTATTTTAATATTTAATGGTATTTCTTAGTTCGGACATGTGAGTGCTTCAACATTTAATTGCAAAGTTTTACAACTCACATACATTATAACATGGCATTCAACACCATTCAATGAAGAAAAAGCTAGAGAACCCCTCCCTTACATAAAAATGAAGCCCATTTATCTCAGGTGGCTCTTCCTGACCCAGCATCTCATCCCTCATGGGAGGGCTGTATCCTACAGGTACCTGATCCTACAGGTCCCTCTCTCCCACGATGTACGTAGTCCAGTCAAGCAGTGCTCTGGCTCTACTGTTACTTTTGTGTGTTTTCTAAACGTAAGTGTGCCATGTCTTGTCAAAATGGCCGTCTCTCCTCAGGAGCCTTCCTGCCTGCCAACCAGAGCAGAAGCGGGGTTTGCATTCCCTGCTTCACAAAGAAACCGGCCAACCTGTTGTTATTCGCTCTGGTGCCTGAGACCAGGGACACACCCTGCTCCCTTCAGGCTGCTTCTCTTCCGGTTTACCATCCAGGGTCCCTGGTGCCCCGCCTTGGTGTCCCCAAAACCATCCACAAGTTCTTCTACAGGTCAGAGAGCCTTCCACCTGAAACGGAAAACACGGTGAGGGGCTGGTGCCTCAGGGGTTAGGACCCAGTGACACAGACTACGGGACTGGTGATAAGACATTGCCTAACTGAGCTTTGAATACATGGGCACTGTTTATTATACACGGGCATGGGCCCAGAGAGAACTGAAGCCCAGCTCCCACACGGTCTAGGAGCCCGCCCCAACACAGGCCAGACCCCCACTCCCACACAGCCACCCACAGCTTTCTTTTGCTTGCTTATTTATTTATTTATTTATTTATTTATTTATTTATTTATTTATTTTTCTAAGACCGGGGTGGGGGAGGAAGGAGAGGAAGAAGGGGAAGTGATTTTTTTCTTAATAGGTTTTCTCTTCTTACTCTAGGTGGGATCAATGCAAGTGGGAACTTACTCCCTCAGATCCCTTCTCTCCAAGCTGCTTCCTCCCATCATAAATAATTCAGGCAAAATAAAATAATCATGGGCTGGTAATTACCACTGTCCCCTCCCCCCAAAACATGCCATTCCTGAAATGCTACAGACTTCCTTCCTCTGGAGGCCTCAGGAGCCATTGTGTACCACACCCCCATGGCAATGGCAGGGATGGCCAGTGGAGGCTGGGCTGTGTGTAGGTAAGGGTGGGACAGCTGTCCTGTGGTCATTCCTGAACAGAAAGGTAATGACATGAGTTCCTGTGCTCCCATGGAGATAGCTGGCCCTCTACTCCGGAGCCCAAAAGCGGCACACGCTGCAAAGAGCTTTATAGGCTATATAAGGAAACTCACTCTTACCGCTAATTCTACTTGTCATATTTCCAGCTCTGTGCACAGGAGCAAAGCTTTTGTGCCTCATCTAAAGCAGGACAATGCACCTTTTCTCCATCCTCACCCCATTGTATGATTTCTCTAATTGTTTTATTTTTTCATCCGCATCCCTTGCTGCATCGGCAGGAGCAAGGCTTTGAGAGATCAGTTAAGTCCTGTGCAATATAGAACATGGCACAACACAAGAATGGACATCCTCAGTGCTAGAGGAGAAAGGGGTAACATCACACACACACACACACACACACACACACACGCATGCACACACGCATGCACACACGCATGCACACAAACACACTTTTTGTTTAAAAGAAGGAGGGAAGCGCTCCTAACAAAAATGTGTGAGCAGATACAGGAAAAGACTGAACTTACAAGCTCGAGGACTAAACCTGGCTCCTCCTCCTTCCCCTCCTCCTCCTCCCCCTCCTCCTCCTCCTCTTAGTCACACCTCTGAGGCTGCAGGAGGAGCCCCCCACCCCCAGAAGCACAGATGTGGCCAGCTATCCCAGCAATTTTAACTGAAGGCCAGTGGTAACCCAGGCAAGGGGCCCCAAATCTGACTTGTCTGGCACTACAGCCACCAACAGCATGTGGCTATTTCCACCTAATTAATTTAAATAAGTAAGCCTTAATTTAAATAAAATAAATTCAGTTCCTCAGTCACACTGGCCCACGTTTCAGGGTCTCGATAGCCACATATGGCTAATGGCTGCCACACCGGATGGTGAGGATGTGGAGCATTTCCATCCCCTTAGAAAGTCTTGTTGGGCAGGCTGCTGTAACACTGACGTGCAGGGAAAGCCTGGCAGATGTGTGGGCCCTACTGGAGAGGAAGGGGATGTATGGGGGAAGGAGAGAGATGTGAAAGGGATCCATCCTAAGTCAGTTCCACCTTCAGACACAGATTTTTTTTTTTTTTGCAGCAATTCCAATAAGTAAAATATCCATGGAAAATAGGCCCCGAATCTGGTGTTTAATACCTGTTTGCACACTAATGATGTTTAAGATACAGACATTAAAGTAGAGCATTGCCTTTTTGTTGATGTTGTTTTTCTTTTATTGAAAGTAGATCTTTTTTCATATAATACATTCTGACTACAGTTTCTCCTCCAACTCCTCTCCACCTCCCCTTCCATCCAGATCCATCCCCATCTGACTCACATTAGAAAATAAACAGGTGGCATACACCTTTAATCCCAGCATTTAGGAGGCAGAGGCAGGTGAATCTTTGTGAGTTTGAGGCCAGCCTGGTCTACAAATCTAGTTCCAGGACAGTAAAGGCTACATGAAGAAAACCTGTCTCAAAAAACAATGCAGAAAGGAAGGAAGGAAGGAAGGAAGGAAGGAAGGAAGGAAGGAAGGAAGGAAGGAAGGAAGGAAGGAAGGAAAAGAAAGGAAGGAAGGAAGGAAGGAAGGGAGGGAGGGAGGGAGGGAGGAAGGAAGGAAGGAAGGAAGGAAGGAAGGAAGGAAGGAAGGAAGGAAGGAAGGAAGGAAGAAAAACAGTCATCTAAAGGATAATAATATAATATCGAACAAATCAAAATAAGACAAAACAAACAGAAGGAAAAGAGCCCAAATAAAGGTACAAGAAACATATAAACGCAGAGACATGCTCATTTGTACATTCAGGAATCTCATATGTCTTAGTTAGGGCTTCTATTACTACTACAAAACACCATGACCAAAAGGCAAGTTGGGGAGGAAAGGGTTTATTAGCTTACCCTTCAGCATTGCTGTCCATCACTGAAGGAAGTCAGAACAGGAACTCAAACAGGGCAGGAACCTGGAGGCAGGAGCTGATGCAGAGGCCATAGAGGGGTGCTGCATACTGGCTTGCTCCCCAGAGCTTGCTTAGCCTGCTTTCTTATAGAACCCAGGACCACCAGCCCAGGCATGGGACCACCCACCATGGGCTGGGCCCTCCCCCACTGATCACTAATTGAGAAAATGCCTCACAGCTGGATCTCCTGGAGGCATCTCTTCAACTGAGGCTCCTTCCTCTGATGACTCTAGCTTGTATCAAGGTGACACACAAAATCAGCCAGTAGACCATAAAAACACAAAATCTGAAGTCATGTAAAACCTTTAGGGGAAAAATAAATAAATAAAATAAAATAAAAGAAGTAAAAGTAAAGAAAAAAAGCCCTAACATGACATTATAGTCAAGGAACCTTCAAAGATGCCATTGAGTTCTTTTGGAGTTGGCCGTCAACTGCTGGGCATGGAGCCTACCTTTAAGGATAGTTTGTGTCCTCGCCAGGTGCTGGTGACACATCCTTTAATCCCAGCACTCAGGAGGCAAAGGTAGATGGATCTCTGTGAGTTCGAGGCCAACCTGGTCTACAATGCAAGTTCCAGAACACCCAGGGCTACACAGAAAAACCCTATCTTGAAAAACAACAACAACAAAAAGTTTGTTTCCCCGGTGAGACTCCCTTGGAGAAAACTAAATTTTCATTTGCAAGTCGTTATCAGTTGGAGATAGTTTCTGGGTTAGGGATGGGACATGTGTCCACTTCTCCTTTCAGCTCTAGGACCCCATCTGGTGCAGACCTGTGCATATCCTGGGCATGCTGCCTCAGACTCTGTGAGCTCATGGGTGCATTGGTCCTGCTCTGTTTAGAAGGCCTTGATGTCCTCCATCCCCTCTGGCTCTTACACCATTTTTCCCACCTTTTTTTCCACAGGGTTCTCTGAGCCCTGACGGGAAGGATTTGATGGGTACATCCTGTTTAGAACTGAGTACTCCAAGGTCTTTCGCTCTCTGCACAGTGTCTAGCTGTGAGTCTCTGTATTCGTTTCCATCTGATGCCGGAGGAAGCTTCTCCGATGATGGCTGAGCAAGGCACTGATCTACGGGTATAGCAGAATGTAGTTAGAAGTCGTGTTATTGCTATATTCCTCTTGTAAAACAGCGGTATTTGGTTTTACCCTAGGTCCTTGGGCTATCTAGTCTCAGGTTCTTGGTCACCCAAGCAGCATCAGGTTTGGGTCCCATCTCATGGAGTGGGCTTTAAATTAAGTCAGATATTGGTTGGTTACTCCCACGTGCTTTGTGCCGCCATTGCTCTAGCACATCTTGCAGGCAGAATACCACTGTAGACTGAAGGGTTTGTAGCTGGGTTGGTGTTTATGGTTCTCCTTTGGTAGTGTGCAGAGGACCTTCCAGTACATAAAGACTAGGCCATAGGGGTGAGGGCTCTAGGTCGGCACCAGCTCAATTTCTCCTTGTTTAATGAGTTGTGTGGGTGTCATTTTTCAGACGTAGGGTCTTGCTGTTGTTTTTTGGAGAGCAAACCATAGCCTGTGCCACAACCTGTGTTGTTTGGGGGTTCCCATGGGACCCCTTTGGCCAACAACTGGATTGGATATAACCCTTCCTGGCACTGAAGCTTCATTTGGTGGTAAGAGATGCCCAGTGGAGGCTCTGTCTCTCCTGTCGTTTGGCGATTTCATTTCGATTGCCTCCATAAATGTATATACTTTGGAAGCTTCTACTGTATTAGGTTTCCATACTACCCCTCAAAGGGCCCTTAATTTTAGCTGCCTCCCCCTGTATCCCCTCCCTCATCCCCCTCGGCCTCCCCCTCTCTGTTCGATTCTCCCATTCCAGTTGCCACACCCAGTCACCCATGACTATCTATTCCCTTCTACTCTACTCTATTCCCCTTTTGTCTCCCCACTCTGTGGCTGTACAGATTGCAGTTTTATCATCTTTGACTTAACAGCTAATATCCACATGTAAGTAAGAACATACCATATTCGTCTTTCTGGTTTTGAGTTAACTCACTCGGGATGATTTTTTCTGATTCCACCCATTTACCTTTGGATTTCATGATTTCATTGTTTTGCTGTCTTAACAGAGGAGCAGTCTTCCGTTGTGTTAATATACCACATTTTCTTTATACATCCACCCAGTGACACACGTCTAGGTTGTTTCCAATTCCTGGCTATTATGAATAGGGCAGCAATGAACGTTGCTGTGGGTAGGATGAAACATCCTTTGGGTATACACCCAGCAGCAGCAGAGCTGGATCTTGAGATAGATCGATTCTCATCTTCCTAAGGAACCACCACACTGATTTCCATTGTGAATGTTCAAGTTTGCACTCCCACCAGCAAAGGATGAGTGTTCCTTACTCCACATCCTCCCCAGCATGAGCTGTCATTTGTCTTATTGATCTTGGCCATTCTCACTGGTGTAAGATGAAATCTCCAAGTAGCTTTGATTTGCATTTCCCGATGGGTGAGGATGCTGAACATTTCTCTAAGTGCTTCTCCACCACTTGAGTTTCCCCTTTTGAGAATTCTCTATTTGGATCTGTACCCATTTTTAATTGGGTTTTTTTTTCTTGATATCCAATTTTTTGAGTTCTTTATGTATTTTGGATATTAGCCCTCTATCAATGGGCAGTTGATAAAAAAGAAAAAAAAAATAAACCACCTCCTTCTGTAGGCTGACTCTTTGTCCACATGATGGTGTCCTTTGCCATGCAGAAACTTCTCAGTTTCATGAGGTCCCATTTAATTAATTGTTCATCATAATGGCTGTGCTAATGGTGTTCTGTTCAGAAATTCTTTTCCTGCACCAGTGAGTTCAAGGCTGTTCTCCACTTTCTCTTCTGCCAGGTTCAGTGTATCTGGTTTTATGTTGAGGCCTTAGATCCATTTGGAATTGATTTTGTGCAGGGTGATAAATATGGATCTATTTGGATTCTTCTACATGAAGCCATCCAGTTTGACCAGCACCATTTGTTGAAGATGCTGTCTTTTCTTTCTTTCTTTCTTTCTTTCTTCCTTTCTTTCTTTCTTCTTTCCTTTCTTTCTTTTTTTCTTTTTTTTGTAAACAGTCTATATTTCTGGCTTTTTTATTTCTTTATCAAAACTCAGGTGTCTGTAGGCATGTGAATTTATGTTTGGGTCTTCAATTCACTTCTACTGACCAATGTGTCTGTTTTGGTATCAGTACCATGCTGGTTTCATTACTATACCTCTGTAGTACAGTTTGAGGCTAGGGATGGCGAGACCTCCAGCAGTGTTTCATTATTCATGATTGATTTAGATATCCTGGGTTTTCTATGCTTCCATCTGAAGCTAAAAATTGTCCTTTCAATATCTGTGGAGAATTGTGTTGGAATGTTGATGGGGACTACATTGAATCTGTAGGTTGTGTTTGGTACCATGGCCATTTTCACTATATTAATCCTACGGATCCATGAGCATGGGAGATCTTTTCATCTTCTGGTATCTTCTTTAGTTCTTAGAGTTTGTATCGCCTAACTGTTTTGCTTGCTTGGTTAGAGTTACTCCAACATATTTTACATTTCTTGAGACTATTGTGAAGGGTATTGTTTCCCTGATTTTTTTTCTCAGTCTGTTATAGGCCTATATAGGAATGCTACTGATTTTTGTGAGTTATTTTTGTACCCAGCTACTTTGCTGAATTTGTTTATCAGCTGTAGAAATATCCTGGTGAAAATGTTAGGGTCACTTGTGTATACTATCATATCATCTACAAATGAAGATACTTTGATTTCTTCCTTTCCAATTTGTATCCCCTTGGTCTCCTTCAGTTGTTTTATTGTTCTAACTAAGACATCAAGTACTGTATTGAATAGGTGTGGAGAGAATGAACAACCTTGTCTTGTTCCTGATTTTAGTGGAATTGCTTTGAATTTCTCTCCATTTAAGTTGATGTTGGCTATGGGCTTGCAGTAAACTATATTTATTATGTTGAGGTATGTCCCTTGTACCCCTAATCTCTCCAGGATTTTCATCATGAAAGGGTGTTAGATTTTGTCAAAGGCCTTTTCTGCATCTAATGAGATGATCATGTAGTTTTTGTCTTTTAATTTGTTTATATGGTGGATCACATTTATTGATTTATATATCTTGAATCATCCCTGCATCTCTTGGAAGAAGCCTGCTTGATCATGGTAGATCATCTTTTTGGTGTGTTCTTGGATTTGGTTTGCAAGTATTTTATTGAAAGTTTTTGCATCTATGCACATAAGGGAAACTGGTCTGTAATTCTTTTTTTGTTGGGTCTTTATATGGTTTAGATATCAGGGTAACTGTGGTCTCATAAAATGAATTGTGCAATGTTCCTTCTATTTCTATTTTGTGAAATAATTTAAGGAGTATTGGCATTAACTCTTCTTTGAAAATCTGATAGTAGTCTACACCCAAACTATCTGGCCCTGGGATTTTTGGGGAGAAGCAGGGGGTGCTGGGTAACTTTTAATGACTGCTTCTATTTTCTTGGGGGTTATAGGTCTTTTTAAATTAGTTATCTGATCTTGATTTAACTTTATTAAGTGGTATTTATTGAGAAAACCACTCATTTCTTTTAGGTTTTCCAATTTGGTTGAGTACAGGTTTTAAAGAATGCCCTTAGGGTTCTCTGGATTTCTTCAGTGTCTGGTATTATGCCTTCATCCCTAGGTTTGTTCATTTGGATCTTCTCTCTCTGCCTTCTAGTTAATTTGGAGAAGGGTTTGTCAATCTTACTGGTTTTCTCAAAAAAGCAATTCTTTGTTTCATTGGTTATTTGTATTATTTTTGTTTGTTTCTATTTTGTTGATTTCAGTCCTGAGTTTAATTATTTCTTGTGTTCTACTCCTTTGAGGTGTAGAATTATTTCTTCTTTTTGTTCTAGATCATTCATGAGTGCTGTTGTTAGTGCGGGATCTCTCCAGTTTCTTCATGTATAGGCACTTAGTGCTATCCGCTTGCCTCTTAGAATTGCCTTCATCATGTCCCATAAGTCTGGATATCCTGTTTTTATATTTATTCAATTCTAGGACATTTTTAATTTTTTCTTAACCTCTGTATTAGTCAATTTTTAAGTTTTTCCTTCAGTAGTGAATTGTTCAGTTTCCCTGAGTTTGCAAGCTTTCTGTTGTTTCTATTGTTGTTGATGTCTAGCTTTATTGTGTGGTGGTCAGATAGAAGGCAGGATGTTGCTTCAATTTTCTTGTGTTTGTTGAGACTTGCTTTGTGTCGGATCAGGTCATCAACTTGTAGAAACTCCCATGAGCAGCTAAGAAGGTACATTCTTTTGTGTTTCTGTGAAATGTTCTGTAAATATCTGTTAGGTCCCTTTGGTTTGAAATGTTAGTTAGCATCAGTATTTCTCTGCTTAGTTTTTGTCTGAATGACCTGTCTATTGGCAAGAGTGGGATATTGAAGTCTCCCACTATCAGTGTGTGAGGGCCAATATGTGGTTTAAGCTGTAGGAGTGCTTCTTTTGCAAACTTGGGTGCCCTTGTGTTTGGGGCATAGATGTTAAGAATTGAAAAATCTTCTTGGTGGATTTTTCCTTTGATAACTATGTAGTGTCCTTCTCTATCTCTTCTGATTAGTTTTGGTTTGAAGTCTTTTGTTAGATATTAAAATGGCTACACCACCTTGCTTCTTAGAACCATTTGCTTGGAATATCTTTTTCAACCCTTCACCCTGAGGTGATTGATGTCTATCCTTGATGTTGAGGTGTGTTTCTTGGATGCAGCAGAAGGATGGATCCTGTTTTCATGTCCACTCTGCTAATCTGTGCCTTTTTATTGGGGAACTGAGACCATTGATGTTGACAGACATCATTGAGCAGTATTTGCTGATTCCTGTTCTTTTGTTCTTGTGGTTTGTCCTGACTGCTCCCTTTTGATGCGCTGGTCTGGGATTATTTATTCCTTGTGTTTTCTTGGGTGTAATTAACCTCTTCTGATTGAGGTTTCCCTTCTCGTGCTTTCTATAGAGCTGGGTTTGTAGATACATACTACTTAAATTTGGTTTTGTATTGTAATGCCCTTCTTTCTCCATCTATTGTGATTGAAAGTTTTGTGGGTATTGTAGTCTGGACTGGGTCGGCATCTGTGGTCTCTCGGAGTTTGTAAAACATCTGTCCAGGCCATTCTGTCTTTTAGAGTCTCCACTGAGAAGTCGGGTGTAATTCTAGTAGATCTGCCTTTATATGTAACTCAGTCTTTTCCCCTTACAGCCTTTAATATTCTTTCTTTGTTCTGTACACTTAGTGTTTTGATTATTATATGCCAAGAAGACTTAACTTTCCCGGCCCAGTCTCTTTTGTGTTCTGTATGCTTCTTGTACCTGATAGGCACCTCTTTCTTTTGGGAAATTTACTTCTATTTTGTTGAAAGTATTTCTATACCTTTGGCTTGGTTTCTCCACCTTCCTCTATTCCTATTATTCTTAGATTTGGTCTTTTCGTAGTGTCCCAGATTTCCTGGATGCTTTGTGACTGAGGTCCCCATGTCTTCTACCTTGTTCTCAGTGTCTGAGAAGCTCTTTCCATCTCTTGTATTCTGTTGCTGAGGCTTGCCTCGGAGGTTCCTGATCCAGTTCAGTTCCTAATGTCCCTTAGTTTGGGTTTTCTTTATTGAACGGTCTCGAACTCTTCTGTTCGTTCCCTTCTACTGGCTGTGTTTTCACAGATTTCTTTAAGGAATTTGTTTGTTCCCCCTTTCAGGGCCTCTAGCATATTCATAAAGCTATGTTAAGGTCTTTGTCTTGCGCTTCAACTGTGCTGCCTTTCTCAAGGTTTACTGCAGTCGGGTTCCTGGACTCTAGTCAGAACACACTGTTCTGCTTGTTTTGATTGTGTTTTTATACTAGTGTCTAAGCATCTGGGGTTGGGATGATTGTAAGTGCTGATATCTGGTCTTGTCTTTATTGGGAGTGATGCTTGGGAATGGGAATGGGCTAGAAGAGGGTGGGCGAGCTGAGGGGAGGGAGGAGGGAGGAATTGTACCAGAATCTGCTTAGTCCACTGGGACTGGGGGCAGAGAGGGAGGGGAGGCCACAGCAGGTAGTCTGCTATAGAGCCAGGGTGGTGGTGGGGGGGGATTTGGAAGCAAGAAGGGAGAGGTGAAGCTCTGCAGTTAGGCTACCTGCCTCCCTGGCCTGTGTCGAGCAGAGCATTTTCAAATGCTTAGTACTGCAGCTGCCAGTGTGGTGAATCGGGCCTGAATAGTTGTGCTTAGGAACTGCTAACATAGCAAAGCTTTTGGAGAATGGAAAAGAGCATATTCTAAGGGTTTTTTTTTCATATTTTAAGAAAGAGACATGATTACAAAGATGAAAAATATTGCATGAAATTCTGCAGATTGGCTTATATGAAATAAATTCCAAAATATCAGTGCTTTGTGAAAAGGTTGTGCATATGGTTGCCGTGCCTCTGTTCCGATGTCCAGGGCAGCAGCCCAGCTCCACCTTTCCCTCTGATTCTAAGATGTCTTCATCAGGAGCCAGAGACAACGGCTGGCCCTGGGGGGTCCAAGCTAGATGGATGAAAAGCCGGCCTCACTATTAAGCTAGGAAGTGGAGAGCAGAAGTAGAGAGTGTGTGGAAACAGCTCTCAGCAGGAGGCAGCAGCTCACCCAAGGGCGGCAAGGGCTCCACCTCCTGCCGGGTGTGCTCCTTGCACACCCAGACTTCCAGCCCGCAAGGCCAGAGTGGGCTACAGAACAAGACCCTGCCTCGACAACCCAAGGATGTAGCTCAATGGTACACAGCTTGCCTGGCATACTGAATTCCATCTGCAGCATCACAATTAATTAATTGAAGTCTGTGCTTTTAAATGCCATACTTACAACAATATAGATACTAAGATCCTGAAAATTTTCAAAGTGGTATGACTCGTAAGATATTGACTTATTAAGTTTGGTATTGCCGTCAGTAGGGGAGAGGAATGTGTGTATTTCTTATTCTTACACCTAAGCCTTCTTTGGACAGGCAGGGTGCTGTACACTGGTTGCGGTGTGACATGACAATCCTTTTCAAGGGCCTGGAGTGACTTGTGATCACACTGATTTTCACCTCAGTATCCCACACATTTCTCTCCTCGGTTGTTTTTTTTTTTTTTTAATGCTTTCTTTAATCCCGGTGTATGTTCTTTCTTTTCAACTAACATACAGTCTTCTCACTCTACGTGAGGCGCTGAGTGAGGTCGTGGTGGATAAAATGGTGCATCCGAGCCTTCTGGCCAGCAGACTAGGTAAGATGTTCATCTTCCCAAATATTTCTAATACTATTATACTATACGATATACGTACTGGATACTATACTAGTATTCAGCTGAGGGGTGCTGAGGGCCAGGAAGCAGGCGAGGGGCCAATAAGCCTTCTTGGGAGGTTTCAGTCTCCAGGAGAAAACAGGCCTGGTTACCATGGGAAAGGAGGTGCGTGGCACAGCCAGTAGGGAAGGAACCAGAAGGCGGGGCATCTTTCCAAGCTATGGAGCCCGGGTTCAGGAGAAGAGAGGGACAGCTTCACAGAGGAGATGGGGGAAGCCCCAGACGTGTGTCAGGGACACCTGAAAAGCGGTGGGAGAAAAGGTAAATCAGACCTCAAAGGGAACCTCTTTTCTTTCACATATAATAAAGTCACTATCCCTTTGGAAATCCTCGCACACGCCTTTGTAACAAGCACCGAGAAACTGCTTTTCCTGACAAACACTGAGTCTTCACTTGGGACCACAAGGAAACCGGAAGCAGGACGAAAGCCAGGTGCCTCCGCCCCCTCTTTGTGTCTGTCTGCTTTACGCCAGGTCAGACACCTGCTTATCTCTGTGCAGGTTCAATAATCACCGGAGGAGAGTCTGTCTTCCTCGCCAGTCTCCTCTCCTTGCAGGGCTGAAGGCACAAAGATAAGTCACTGTCCTAAACTGCAGTCACTCTGCATCTAGAAACAAATCCGTACAGGACAGACCATCCCAAGATGGAAACAATTACCTCTGCTGAAGAGCCTTCCCCCTGGAGGACATCATCTTGTCAGAAGCAGATTGGTCCCCTCAGGTGATGACAGCAATTAACAGATTAATAATTTATCAGACCTCTTGCAGAACCAGAGCTGAGACAGTGATGGGCAGGACCATACCTTACTAGGACTCGTTAATTATGCATACTTTTTTTTTTTTTGCCTTGACACAGGGTCCCAGCATGTAGCCTGGCTGGCCTGGAATTCACCATGCAGACCAGGCTGGCCTTGAACTCACAAGAGCTCGACCTCCCTCTGCCTTAGTGCTGGGTTAAATGTGCGCACCACCCGCCTGACTAGGCAGAATGCTGGCCACCTGCCCCAGTTCAGCCTCGGTTGAAAACGAAAGCTCCTATTGATGCCTTTTAAGATGAACTCAGGGTCTCTAGTTTGCTCCTCTTCCCAGTGGCATTGATTAAAGTCCTTTTTCTGTTTTTCACCATTGTTCCTGTCTTTGATTGGCATATCGGGACAGGTGGCTAAACCTGTGCTTGTGCCCTGGAACTCTGATTACACTTTGGCAAGATTTCTTTTGCTCTGTTCTGATTTGGTTGTTTGTTTTGATTTGGTATTTTCTAAGGCAGGGCGAGAAGTCCAGACTGACCTCCAGTTCCCTAGGTGGCTGGGCATGACCTTGAACTCCTGATCCTCCTACATCTGCCTCCCAGATGCTGCAACGACAGACCTGTGTCGCCACACTTGGCTCTTGATTCTTTCTTTTGTTTCATTGTTACTGAAATGCTTTTTCGTTTTCTCTTTACTCTCAGGCATATGTTCTGATTCCCCACACTACTCCCCTCATAGAGTCACCAAAATCCTATGCAGTTTGCCCATGTGCCTTAAATACATGTCATTTTTACATGTGGAGGACCACGAGAAAGAGAGAGAAGCAGGTACCTAGGTGAACGTAGCCAATTAAGGAAGGCCCTGGTGCACAGGGCAGCCTGGGCTGGGAAAAGTATTCCTTTTTAATACTTGAACACAACATGGACTATGTTTCTTCATTGCAAATATCCACTTCTGACTTTACATGTGTGTTCATGTGTGCACATGCATGTGGGGGCAGGGGTCATTGGGGTGGAGGCTAGAGGCTGAGGCTGCTGTCTTTTCCAGTCACTGTCCCCCTTATTTTTTGAGACATGATCTCTCACTGTCTGGAGCTCACCAATTTGGCTGGACTAACTGTCCCACAAGCCCCAGGGACTCTCCTGTCTCCCTCTCCCCTCACTGGGATTACAGGCATGAGCCACCACGCAGGGCTTTTTACCTGTGTGCCAAGGATCTGAATTCGGGCCCTTGTGCCTGGGGCAACAGCACTGACTGTGTCTCTTGATTCTCCCCTAGCTTGTACTTCTTCACTAAAAAGGTTAGTTTACTCTGCAACTTATATTTTGAGGCATCATGGATTTCTTAAGTGTCTCCTATGTGCTTAAAATCATATTTCAAGCCCAAAATACCACCAAGTGTGGGACTACAAACCTGTAATCCCAGCATTTGGAAGGCAGAGGCAGTAAAATCCGAGACAGGATCTCCTAGGGTAGGGGCACTGTTTGTATCCCCTGATGGGGGGAGGCCGAGCTGAGGGATCATCTGGGCATCCAAATGAACAGGTGTATCAAGTTGAACTATCTTTTGTTTTTCGCTTTTTGTTGTTGTTGTTGTTTCTGTGGTGCTCAGGACTGAATCTAAGGCTTGCACAGCATGCTAGGCAAGTGCCCTGCCACTGAGCAATGGCCCAGCCTCCTTTCTGGTTTTGTTTTGAATTGGGATTCTCACCAAATTGCCCAAGCAGGCCTTGAACTCCTGCTCCCCTGTCTTGGCCTCCTGAAAAGTTAGAATTACAAGCCCGTGTGACCATGCCCAATTTGAAATGTTTTTCAATGTGATCAGACCACGTCATTATATCTGGAGAGAGGAAGCCTTGAAGCCAGGTGTGAGGAGATGAAGGGACGGTAACGCGGTGGTTTGAATAAGAACACACACACACACACACACACACACACACACACACCATAGCTCATAGATTTGAATGCTTACTCACCAGGGAGTGGGGCTATTTGAAAGGATTAGGAGGCGTGGCCTTGTTGGAGGAAGTGTGTGTGTGTGGGGGGGGGGGTGGTGTTGAGGATTTCAAAAGACCAAGCCAGGCTCTCCCTGCTGCTGCTTGCAGATCCAGCTGTGGATCTCGGCTACCTCTCCAGCACCGTGTCTGCCTGCGTGCCACCATCCTTTCTGACTTGATGATAACGGACCCAACCTCTGAAACTGTAAGCCAGCCCCAATTAAATGCTTTCCTTTACAAGAGTTGCTGTGGTCATGGTGTCTCTTCACAGCAATAGAAAACTCTCCGTGTAGATAAGGCCTGACAAGGCCAGCCAGTCTTTGGAAAGGCCCAAATACAAGTGGTAGCTTTGCAGATCTGCCTTCTCACTGGAGCCTCTGACCCAGAGAGCCTCAGACCCAGGCGGACTCCGAGGGAGGGCGTTGGATACGGCTTTAATAGTTCAGTGTTCCAAAGACTGTGCCGCAGAGTGGGTGAGCATCGTCTGTCTCACTGCTGGCTGCTGACTAAGCCCTTGCAGCATGGGAAGAATGGATTATATCCTAGCAGGCCAGTCCTTTATGTTTACAGAAGAAAGAGAGCCCAGGAGGCAGGCCAGCAAGAGACAACAAACTCCAGGTAAGCCAGTTGACCAGACATGGTAACTTTTTTCTTTTTTCTTTTTTTTTTTTTTTTTTTTTTTTTTGCACTTGTAATCCTAGCATTTGGGAGGCTGAGCCAAGAGGAATAGGAGTTCAAAGCTAGCCTGGGCTACATCAAAAGTCCCGAGGCCAGCCTAGATTATGTAAAACCCTGTCTCAATAAACAGCAAGGAGCTGGGGGATGGTGTGGTGGGTAAAAGCATTCATCCCACCAATCTGACCATCCAAGTTTGATCCCCAGAACCCACAAAAAAACTGGTACAATAACAGATACACCAGAAACCCGACTGCTGTGGGATGGTCTGTATGTCAAATTACTCTGATTGGTCAATAAATAAAACACTGATTGGCCAGTGGCTAGGCAGGAAGTATAGGCAGGACTAACAGAGAGGAGAAAAGAAAGAACAGGAAGGCGGAAGGAGTCACTGCCAGCCGCCGCCATGACAAGCTGCATGTGAAGATGCCAGTAAGCCATGAGCCATAAGGCAAGGTACAGATTTATGGAAATGGATTAATTTAAGCTATCAGAACAGTTAGCAAGAAGCCTGCCATGGCCATACAGTTTGTAAGCAATATAAGTCTCTGTGTTGACTTGGTTGGGTCTGAGCGGCTGTGGGACTGGCGGGTGATAAAGATTTGTCCTGACTGTGGGCAAGGCAGGAAAACTCTAGCTATACCCAACCTCAGCCAAGTGGGATGGCAGAACTAACTCCTGCCCTGGCCTCCACATAAGCATCACGGCACACATGCACATGCAAATGCACACACTAAATAAATAAATTACACATATACATAATCTATATAATGTGTGTGTGTGTGTGTGTGTGTGTGTGTGTGTGTGTGTGTGCATAGCGCTACAGCAGATTGGAAGAGGATCCTTCCCCACACTTGGACTTTGGGTTTGGCCACAAGAATAGTTTTCACTAACTGGAAATGGGACATAGCTAAGGCTTAAAATGTGCTTGTGTGTTAGGGCTTGCCCGCTCATATTTCTGTCTTGACCTTCAGTTATCCCTTGGTCCATCCAACACAGTGCAGACTCAGACCTGCAGAATGAGACAGAACCAAGTCAGCCAGCCTGTAGATCCATGACAACAAACAGCATAATATAACCCTTGCCTACAGAATCCAAGTCACTCGGAGCAGGAATCCAGTATCCCATAAACTGTGACTGTGCCTCAGTGAACAACTTACTACCCATCAAAGAAGTGTGGTCCCCGGAAAGGGGCTGAGAGGAAGGGGCACACACGAAGATGACTTTGTTCCCACTGGAAGCAGTGGTTGAACAACTAGCGTACAGTAATCCAAACACATTTAAAATACATATACTAGAACAAAGCAACTGTTCACTCTAGCTTTAGCAAAAGAGAGCAGAACAATAACTAAAAGTTCCAACTGGCCCAGATGTGAGCTGGGTCCCATCTCAGAGGCCTCTACAGTCGCTGCATCGTCTCAGTGTATCTTCCTTTTTTTTTTTTTTAACTTTTTTTTTAAATCATTTTGCACTTGCAGAAAAAAATAATTAAATAGACAGTTCCCATATTCTTCACTTAGCTTCCCCTAATACTATATAAGCCTACATAATCTTACCATCCAAACCAGGGCATACATTTGGAGAGACATGCTTGGGTGTGCTTTAGGCTTGGCTTGGTGCTTCACCATTTCTCATTCTGTGTCCCGCCTGATTTCTAGGATTTGACGCAGAAGTCTTATCTCTGCTCTTTTCTTCCCATCCCAGCAGTTCCTCAGTCTTCCTTGACATTTATGACTTGGGGCATTTTTAAAAACCACTGATCACTTCTTTTATAGAATTACTTTATCTGATGTGTTTTCATGATGTGTGTGTGTGTGTGTGTGTGTGTGTGTGTGTGTGTGTGTTAGTTTAAGAAACCGTAAGAATGTTGCAGTGTCCCTCTGGAGTGCTGGGACACACTGTCTTGTTGCGGTGACATCAGCCTTGACTATTTGGTGGAGGAGTCTCTGCAGGAACTCACCATCATTCAGTCAGCGGTTTCCTTTTGAAGTCAGTGACTGCCTTGGGGAAGAGACCACAAACAGCATGTTTCTCCTCGAGCCCTCCACGGCGGACTTTAACCTCTAGCAGCGGACATTAGCTGAGACACTACAACTGCTGCGCACAGCAGCTTGCACACCAAAAGCTAGAGGGAGCCACTAAGGAACCATCCCTTGGAATCCATCCCCAACCAAACCACTAAGAGACGCGAACTAAGTGTGCAAAGCGCTCAGAACGGTCCTTCCTCGGACTGGTTGACTCTCAGCCACCTCTCTGCACGGCTTTGCAGAGTCAAGCGAACAGCCTTTCCCGGGTCTTACAGGCGTCAATAAAGAGAACAGCTAGGAACATACCAGCGTCCATGTAACCAAAGCGAGTAAAGCCAAGGTGTAGAACAGAAAACCACAGGAGCCTGGTGAGCACAAACAGGCACTCAACTTAGCCTGCTGCCGGCTTCCTGCGAGAGTCGTTACATTAACAAAGAAACGGCCTCCTCTGAGCTATGGCCCAAGCAGAGCCCCAGACAACATCCTCATTTTCAATAACTCTTCCCCTTTATCTCACTCCGCCTGATGCCTAATAAGCTGATTGCTATTTACTTTGGGCCAACAGCTAATCTGTTAATGATTGATTTTAAATTTTTACAGTCATTTGTCTTTGGCAGGACCTGAGACTAAGGAAGGCAGTCCTTTCCTACCTGATGAATTGGCTTTTTCTTTAGGGGAGAGACCAACAAGAAAAAAAAAAGAAAGAAAGATTTAAGTCAAAAGTCGTCATGGTTACATTGTACTGAGGAGCAGTTGACACCCAATGAGAAATTTCAGTGCAGAAGCCGAAAAGGTAAACTCTTCCCCGAAAGTCAGCTGCCTCGGAATTGTCTGCAAACAACTCAAGTGGGCATCTTCCTAATGGTGCCCCCCGGGTAAAGACTGTCTTCAACGTGAGGTAAATTGTAATTGTTTCATAAATTTAAAGAGCCTGAAACTCTTAATTAACAAAATTGATACTCATTGCCTGGCTAGAATGGACTAGCTAAAACCAAAGCCATTACAGTCCTTTAAAACAATCTAAACTGCACACCACACGGTGTATGGGTTTTTGTAGAAAATATGCCGAAGAGTGGGTTTGGCTTTCCACTTAAAAATCAGATGACCGTCGACGAGACAGTTGTTGGTCTGACTGGTATCACCCAACGGCGCTCGGCAATTTAATCACTGCTTCTAAAAATGGAGCCGTGGACAACTACTGTGTTCTGAAAAGGGCAGGGAACACCATGAGTTAGTGCTGTGCGTCTTCAGGAGCACGGCTTCTTCCCAAAGTTAAGCTCTCCTCTGAGATGCCATCTCCAATTTTGTGAATAAGAATGACCCCCCAAGGCTAGCATCTCCATTAAATATTTATTAAAATGCACCCCAAGACCTCTAATCTCAAAATGAAATTGAATGCATCCAAGTGTCCCTGAAAGACGAGAGTGATTTTTCAGTGTGAACCAGCACACTGACGTGATGAAGAGGAGGGACATGGGGAAAAGTGGGGTTCGGGGGTGCGGAAGTGATGGCAGATCTTCCTGGAGAGCCAGTATCATACATTAACAGACAGGACACTTTACAGAGCCTCTAAAAGGAAAGGCTAAACGGTTTGAAGGATAAAAGCCTTATCTTATTAATATTTTAGATCCCACAAGACATTGAGGCTCCATCTGCCATCACCAATACCTGAGAAAGGATGGGGGCAGTGGTGGGAGCAGGAAGGGGGGCATTGCCTCCCCCTGGTCTGCTGACCTTCTAGAGAGGCAAGTACCCCGTGACAGCAAGTGCCTATCTCAGCAGACACACTGGGAATGGGAGAAAGTGTTAAATATAACCAGGTGGACAGTGATGAATTGACATACTGAAAAATCGAACGCTTCAGTAATCGGCCTAAGGATCTGATATCAACAACATTTTTCAGTTTTGTCCAAATTCATTGAAAGGCGTACTTTAGCAAGTTCACTTCCCATTGGTGAGACCTTTCATCTTTACACTGCTTTCCTGATTGGATTCGGTGTCGCTGTCGCTTTGGGCGGCAGGATACACCAGCCGCTGACAGTTCGCTCGTGAGCCGAGGCAAAAGAAGATGAGCACAAGTATAAATGGCTTTTACTCTACCATTAATTAAAAAACGATTAAATATCTATCAATGTGGTTATTTAAAAAGAATTATGAAAGCCCTGCTATATAAAAATGCATCAGGTACTGAGCCCGATGGCGCTGGGAACCCGAGATGCTGAAATATGGGCTTCTGTTTTGCAGGAAGGAGCTTCTATAACTATAATTCTAATTACAGAACTCTAATTAATGTCAACAAGGCTCCCGATAACTTCATTAAATCTTTGGAATATTTGTATTATCTTAAGACAATCTCTATCCATTAGAATGAAGAAATCCTTTAAAATAACTTTTTCTAAATGCTGCTGCTGCATTTTTTCTTCTTTGGGAACACAAGTCATAAAATTTACTCCATGGTTTCATTCATCTCCAGAGCGGTATTCCAAAAATTCTCAAACTCAAACACTCTTCTGTTTTTTTTCCCTGGAGCAGATGTAACATGGCTGTCAGCTACAATCACTCTCTCCCTTAGGCCTAAATAAAAACTGGCTCCAGCTTCCTTCCCACATCCTGTGCAAAGACCGGCATCTTCCCCCTAGATGTCTGAGAATGGCGGAGAGCTAACGTTCTCAGGGTCACTTGCCTCTCTCTCCAATGGCTCACTTGTCTCACATCTCCTGTGGCCGAGTTAGAGTCTAGACCTTGTACACAACCCTTTCCACTTTATTTCTGTCCACCAAAAGACTCAAAGTGTCTGTGGGAAGCCGACCTTCCCTTTTCAGAAGTTCCCATCCTTTGCTGTCCTGCTTGCTCCCACATTTCATCTCCTACCTCTTCTTCCATCTCCACATTCCTGTAAACTTCTTCCTCAGAGCAGTTTACTATCTCTTCAGCTAGCTCCAGCCTGTCCGGGCAATCTCCTCTGGGCCTTATCTTCATGGCCAAATGCCTCCATTAAGGTGGCAGACTGTCTCCTCCCTGAAAGGAATTCCTGGCCAGCTCTTAAAATAACAGCATTTTTCTCCCGGCTGCCCATATATTATGAGAACATCTGACTCATTCCTTCAACTGTTCAGGAAAAGGAACCACAAAGGACAGCTGATTTTATGATAAGCACCATAGGAAAGCATGGAAGGTATGCAACAGATAGGAACATAAGCTCAATATGGGGGTGGGGGAGTAACTTGTGGGTAGGGCCTCTAATTTCAAATTCATCCTGTGAAGGCTCATCAAAAGACTAGTCTGTAAAATAACCAGAGAGCTATGTTAAACTGATAACGAGCTTTCTAGGTCTCTAAGTTCCTAGCTTTTTCCAGAAGGTGCTGTGTGTGAGATTCTTATATAGTAGTGTGTGTGAGAGAGAGAGACTGACTGATTTCCCATTGCAGACTAAGCCAGAACCTAAGAGAAGACAATATCTTGATGCTTGGAAGGATGCAAAGAATTCGAGAAACAGGCAAGAGGTCAATTGCTTTCCTGTCCTCTCAGAATGTAGGAGACAGTGTCTCTCAGCTCCCACAGCTCAGACCACTAGTGACTATAAAGATAATAATTCAGGGTGCAACTTATATACCCATGAGAGGTCACAAGCCTTAGTAGAGTGAGTCCAGCCCCAGATCCATGGATGCAGAGTGTCTCTATTCATTCCCAAAGTCAGACACACCCTAACCTCCAGCAGGATAGTTCACGGAGAAGAAAGTTAAGATATCTAAAGGGGTCACTGAGCAATGCATTTTTTTTCTGTCTGTTGTGGCAAAGTACTAACAGTTTCTAAACAAATGATAGTTAAGTCAACTAAGTTCAAGCCCAAATAAAAAAGTTCATGTGAACACAATGCTGGAACCATATATTCAATCTACTATGCTTCACTCAGTGGGAAACAAAGGTAAAAAACTACCTACCAGAATACTCTAACCAAATCACTGCGAACTTCGTGAGAGGACTGAGCCATCTGTTGACAACAGACTTTATTAAAATATTGTGACTCATTAAGCATTTACCTCTGCTGTACCGTGGCTGCTTGGAGGCATGTGGGGCGAACTTGCCCGTGCACTAGGAAAGGGCCACATTTCAAGGGACATGGAAAGAATTTCTTCTATACTTAATATAACTGGTCAAAAATTCGTTCTTTGAATCAGACTACGTGTGATTCGATCAATTCAGGCTGAACTCATGTGTTCAAAATATGATATAAGTAGTAAACAGTTCAATAACACCACGAACCAGGTGCTGTTATTAAAAAAAAAAAACTTTCTATTTACTAATTTATATATCCTTTGCAACTCTAGAAGGCAGTGAGAAAGTGATCTACCAACGAGAAAAGATTCCATCTTACAGTAGATGAGGAAAAGAACATGAGGATGATGAATGTCTGTTAGAAAAGAGACATATCCTTGTGAAGACATATTGTTCGACCGAATAACACAGTAGAGGCGATGATACAAGCCCTCAAGAGAGATAGGGGTGGGACTCAACCAGGACGTTTCCAATCACATACTCAGGATCGTCACACTGCTCAATACCAGTGGATGGTCCGTTAAGAGTGACCACTATCATAATCGGCACACCTTATAGACATTAATATATATATGGCTCCAATACAGCAGGATAACCAAGACATGCATGCTCCCTTGAGGGCGCAAATGGGTGTTATGCCGAGACAGTTCGATTGCAGGAGCCCTCGAGGTCTTGATGCGGCCTCCAGAAAAACCTCACTCTCGTTGGCACAACTGTGCATGCTACGGTAATGTGCCTGGAGTCAGTGTGGTACACCTGATTAAAGGAAGTTTGATCTCCTTACGTACATTTATTTCAGGATGAGTGTCTTTCTTCATGTGCAAATCACATATAACCAGACTATCGGAATAATTAGCCTGCGTGGCGATGAATGGGTTACTCCATTATTAATACTCCACATCAGTCATAACAATGTGTAACACATTCAGGTGCACTCCTGAGATGTCATATGATCTCTCACAAAAGTAATTAAGTGAGCGAGTACATTTCCATTGTTTCATGTTTGCTTACTTTATTATTTTTCATCACTCTCACAAGGCAAGACGTTCTCTCACACATTGCTGTTCTCACAATTGCTATACTTCTCGCTAGCTTGAGAGTCAACTCTATTCTTTTGTGCGAATAATACCACTTTACCTCCAATTCTATAAGTCTGTTGCAGTCAACACTAGCTAGCTGACCCACATATTGAGCCCTAGTATGTGCTTCCAAATTTAAGGGAGGATGCATATCATGAGACTATACTGCTGGGTAACATCTCATACTGCTGGGGAGAAAATAATCACTGAGTAGTCCTCTACTTCTCTAGTTACATAGACCTCAGGAGATCATCGTTCTCTTGTAACAGTGCAGGGGTAACACATAACGCGAAACTTTACCTGAGTCGCTTTTTTCCTTCTGCCTGCACTGAGGCATCCTTCTACAATTTCGACAACGAGAGTTCGGATGGCTAGCACTCTGGCACTAGTTGAGTGATTGGGTAGGCTGGGTAGAAATTAGATTCTGGTCCAAATGGTATGCTTCCAAATGAATATTAACTCTCATTATCACCGGCCTAATATACACTGGGCAAATTAATGCACACAGATTGGACACATATATCCTGCGCTGGTCCATTCTCTCCCTCATAAAGTCTCTAACTCTAATAGAACAGAAGTCCCCAACCCCAGTTGCCACCGGGTTCACTTGAGAGCATCTCTTGCTCCGAGGAGAGAGAGAGAATATGGACAGCGTCTCATAAGTCAAATGTGCTCTCATCGCCTCAGTTTAAGCCCTGCCCGTTGGCACTTATCGTGTAACAGACAATGGTCGTGCTTTCGTGGGCATTAGATTAGCCCTCTTATGAAGCGCTTGTGTCAAATTTATGTATGCTCTCTACAAGGCTGCTAGTCCTATCTACCTTGCGGAAGGCCACCTCCTGTGAGAATGGTGTCCATGTTCAGTCGAGCTCTCCTTACCTGCGCTTTGGCCATACGAGTACCCTTGTGTGGGGAGAGGGCGGTCCACAGAGCGAGTCTCTACGTGCGTACGTTTGCTGCCGTACCCAATCGAATCGTCACGACCGTTTCACATCCTTTTGACTTACAAGGGATCTCCACTCAAGCATAGTTTGGGATGGCCTGATTTAGACACGGGCAGTGAGCAGGAAGTCAGCCTGCTCAGATCCTTTCGTTTCCTGAGTGCGTGTTTTGGTGCCACTCTGGGAAAGACTCGAGACAGGGAGGACGAGGGCTCTCTTGCTCAAACTGCTCTCACTGGCCTTTAAATGTGGCTCGCACCTTGGGTAGGATATAATGACAAGAGCGTCGATTCCATGGCATACTCGAGTGCTGACTAGTCGCTAAGTCCAGTTTCGAGAGGCAGAAGAATAGCCAGAGGTGAGTGGACGAGAAATTCGCGCCCCACTGGGACGGGAAGACCCTAATAGTGACGTATACAGATCAGAGTGCATCACACAAAACGATCACCTGTCCGATCACATTAATACTCTAGTTTACCTAGTTCCATTTGGTGCGACATAATATGTGTGTAGATAATACTCGTGAAGGTCTCTCTCATCTATGGGTAGGGGAGTGTGTCTGATGTCTCAGGATTCTTGCACAGTCTTTTGTGGGTTCAGGAGTCCTCAGCTGCACGCTCTCAATGGGACATATAGCCTCGAGCTTGTGAGTTGATGGTTTTATCTCTGCTCTCAGCATGAATTTCGCTTACATTAGAGTTATCTATAGTTGCTTTTGGCTATATTGTCATAATGGAGACCCTGCTGGACACCAGAACCATTATAACATAATTTTTAAGTAGGGCACCGGCCAATGCGGAGACTTTGTGAATTAGGTAGCCAAGTTCACACCTGTGTTCTGTTGATTAGTTTCTCTGTGTTTTCATCTTTTAGCATATATTCACGATGCGAGCCACCAATGGAGATAAGAAAGCTTAGCCCTAATTTAATGTCTGAGACAGGTGAGAGTGATATAACAGTCGCAATTTTACTGTGTGGGTGAGAACAAGTTAAGAGGAGTTTTCTCAAAAATGGGCCATGTTCCCAGGTTCTGTCACCACTCAGTCACGAGGGATGATCTATATAAAGAGTGTATCTTTGAAGGTTCTCCATTCAGTTACCCATAAGAACAGCTAGGAGACGCGGAGAGCTGGATTGGGCAAACCAACTAGTCAAGGACCAGACAACCCCAAGAGTCTGACTTGATTCGTTCTGTTCGGTCCTTCTGATGCGTGTCACCCAACGCTCAGCCAGCTATTGGGAAAGGCAGACTCAGGGTCTGAAGTGATAAGTCAGAAAGCTCTAACTCTCGTCGAGACACAAGACATACCTACAGCGGAAACGCCATAAGCATTATGTACGACATTGCTCTCTCGCTACAGACCACCCATCCCCGTTTATCCGTCAGTCTCGGGCCACTGTGTGCACATGATGATTGTAAACAGGACAAGACAGTAAAATTCAGGAAATCGAGAACCGGAGATGATATTGTCTCCTCTGGCTAAAGTTTGCTTCAGTGCATGAAATAAAACACCTCCGGATCATTGCTATTGTGTATTGCTGCTGGAGGCAGCAGAAGGAAAGAGCAGGGCTCTCAGTACTCTGCGATGTGAGAGGGTGTGTGATTTCCTGGACCTGTCAGGGCCATGGCACCTTGATGCTGTCTCCAAAGATGTGACTCAACTAGAAAAGTTATAATTGAAGGCGCCCTAGACTTACTTCGACTCACATTAGAGGACAGGACACAATTTAGTTTCCCCTAGGAACCACAGTCACGCAGAGGGCTGCCATGGAGAATTAGAAAAAAAACAAACACGTTCACTTCTGTGAAAAGCTGCGTTTGCCAGCTACAAAAAGACTCAAGTCCCTCACCGCCTCCCTCCCAGGCCCTCTCATCTCACAGGGTTGTACCTCACATACACAAGCCGCGAGGACTGTCGGCTCGTGCTCCTCACCTGTGAGCTTGCTAGCATCTAGTGTCACTGTCCGAATTCTTGTCAATTTGCTAGTAGCGGCCTCCGATATCACGGAGCAGATGTGTTGCGTCGCTTCAGGCGATGTTTATGGCTCTGCCACACGTTAGTGACAAGAGGTAGTGTTTAAAAAACTCTCAGCATAATGGGTCTCGTCAACGCACTGAGTCTCACGGACACTTTGCGAGAGAGTGTCGCGTATGTTATATTCAGCTTGTCTCCAATTCCTTCACTCTGCTTTTTACCATGCTCCCCCCTTCTTCCCACCACACCGCCGCAGACCAGCTGACAGGTGGGAATCTATAACCTCGTGGAGTTCCTTGGGATTCTTTTGCGCTCCCTTTTAGTGCTGTTGAGACATTTATCTCCTCTCTCTACTCCATGCCAGGGGGGTGTGCATTCTCAGGAGAACCTGGGTTTCTACAGGGAAAACAGGTAAGGAGCTCAGTGATACCTATATGTCATAATCATTTTGTGTTAGATTCCGGATTCTCGGTCAATGAACAAAATTCAATCAGAATCTCCCGCCAGCCCAATCTACCAACGTCTTACATAATGCCCTAACACGTTCTACTTAATAGTGTCACACAGACACAACCCACACATCGCTTGTTACTTAGTTCTTCTCGAACCGAGGTAACCAAAGGGTTCCAAGCGTCTCTCAGTTTCTGGTTTCTGTGGCCAATTGTGGGCAGCACACTGTGTAAGGAGGTAGCTATCAGGCAGTGAAAAGCTTCTATTGAAAACTAGAACCTGTACCTCTCCCAAGATGGCACAGAGTGGCATATAAGGAGGCGCTAAGATAAGACTAGCTAAGGCCCCTGGGGATCCCATGGATGTTGGCCTCGAGTGCACTGCTCCACTCGCTCATCATCGCATCACCGATCTCGAAGTTCTGCAAGGGTGGATTTTACATTCTCAAGTTCGTTCTTTCCAAGAGAGACAAGCTCCCAACACACTACAAGTGCGGCAAATCTAATAGCCTCTAGAGCCGAGACTGTAGGACGGTCTGACACCTGTCACAAAAGGGCAGTGGACTTGGGGTTACTAGAGTACCTGCAATACCGGTCAGGAGATATTTCAATTCCTATATAGCTCACTGCAGGAGAATAGAAAGTAAGGAGCAGGAAAATCTTGCTATCGTGAACTGGCTCTCGTGGAAGGGAGGAAGGACAGAAGGACGGAGGAAGGAGGAAGAGAGAAGAGCCATCAGAGGGTGTGTTGCTCTCTCACGTTCACCCACAACTTTACACTAGAGTATATTCATGACACAGAAAGACTTGTGAGAACGACTACGTGTGTTGGTGCCTATATACCAAGTCCCCAGGTGTTTTAGGTTCGACCTCTTTGCTGGAGTGTAGACCCCACTGATTTGGAGATTTCTAGGTGGTATAGAGCCTCACATCCTGGTTCTGCAGACAAGCGAGGTCATGAGCCTTTGCCGGCATATCTTGTTGATATTGCAAGGCAATCATACACTCTGTGTATCGGTAATCTGCCAACCCCCCTATCTTTTAATACCTAGATCCCTCTCCATGATGCCTAGCTTTCTGCTTACTAGTATTCTCTTTGGTTTGTTAATGACTCATGTCTCGGATCCACCAACCTCAGTTTCTTGTTGATGAAGATTGAAGTTAAGTGTTAAAATTGGCATTAGACATCTCAGGCACAGTCCATCCTTGCGGAAAAGTCCGGGCAGGAACTCAAGGCAGGAGCAGAGGCAGGAACTGAAGCGGAGGCCATGGAGGAGTGCTGCTTGCTGCTTGTCCTCCTTGACTAGGACTTCCACTTGAGTGCGTATTCAGTTTCAATGCCCTAAGGTAACACATACCTCCCTGTGCGTGACTCACCACTCTGCCACAATGGCTGGAGGTCCCTCCCCACATGAAGTTGCATTGAATCTCAAAGAAAAGAGTGGTTTCCCCACAGGCTTGTTTTCTGGGTTACAGGCTTTCAGAGTACAGTTCTCTGAATGGGAATGGCAGTGGCCAATTTTCTCAAATTAAATTTTCCTAGACATATTCCCCATAAATGATTGTACATGTTTAGCTGTTTTGGTCCAGTCAAAATGGTGATGAACAATTAACCAGCACACCTTTTATCCCCTTAATCCCAGTTTATCATAAATTTGCTTAAATACGCCATCATACCTTAATCGGATATTCATAAAGGTTCTGGCCTTCCACATACTGTGACATGGCGTGGGTAGGGGGTTCAGAGGGCTACCAGTTTCACCTGATGAATTTGGGAGGGGATATAATTCAGTCCAGAGAAGTGGTGATATCAAATATTTTATACAATTATTTATTAATTCTTTGAGAAATTTCATGCAGCATTACAATGTACTTTGATCATATTACACCCCACTCCCCCCCAGCTCCTCAAGATCCCAACCTTACTCAACTCCGCAGGCTGGTATGTCTAGCCCATTCTTTTTTAATGCTGTTTCCATTTATTAGAGCACCAAAGTCCATTTTATCTAGTCCAGCATACACCTACACTAGGTGTTTGGGACATCCACCAAGTGGAAGCGGTGTCAGACATCGACGAGCTTGAAGAGCAGTGGCTCAATTCTCTCACATTCGTGTACACACACAAGATTTCTAACCCTCCAATTCTCCCTCTCACATTCTCTCCCCTATCCCCCATTTAGTACCTCCGCACAGTAGTTCTACTCAGACCATGGTGTTGGAGCATTCTCCGTGGCGGGGGACACCCTCCCCCATTGGCAGCTGATTGAAGGACTGGCCTTGACTGCCTGTTTCAGGCGGTGTACAGCTGTCTCTCTGTGAAGACTCCATGTGTGAGTGCCGGTGGTCCTATCATGCCCATAAGACACTATATTCGTCCACAAGCGCATACTCGCCTGACTTCTAGTGCTGTCCTTGCCAAGCCCTCCTGTGCTCCTGCTGCGTTCTGCGACAGGAGTGATCCCTGAGTCCTTGGCACGAAGATGCTGCTGCAATATCTCAATTTCTCTCACTTCAAGTAATATAAAAGTTTTTGGGAAAAAACCACAAAAAATGTGTGGGCTGCAGCAGGCCACAGTGACATTTTTCTCTTCTCCTTAATACTTTGGCCCCCTGAGTTTGTGAGATTTTCTTAGAAATTAACCATGATATAATACTGCCACCTGAGATATAACTTTCTCTGTTATTGAGGTGCATGTCAATGAGGTATATCTTAAGTACTATCATCGCAAGATGGACATATTTGAGAGACTTGACTCTTCAGAATGCGCAGCTTCTGCTTATTCATGGTTAAGAATTTTTAAAGGGGAAAAAATACGCGCGTTATAATTGTTAATATAGAGATAAAGGCGAAAAGCATGATGTCCAATACAAAGCCTATCTTCTATCACTCTAAGCATAATATCATCTCACATGACTTCCATTAGTTGTTCCTCACCCACTTCGCACGTTATGTCCTGCTATACAGACTACGAAGCACCACTGTTCCTAAAACTACAAGAGTGCTAGATTGTTACTGGCGGAGTTGTGATCTCTGTAACCTCAATCTTTTCAAAAACATATACAATCATACTCTATATTATAAAGGGTTTTGAACTATTATTTGCATGGTCACCTTACCGTTTGTTAAACAATTCTACATTTCTCACTAAAGTACAAATGTGTTATGACTTTAACTCGTCTTCTCAACGTTCTCTTCATGTTGTGAGCAAAAGAAATAATATCCTCAACCTTCAATAGAGGAGACATGGAATCTCAAGATATCAAAAGCTCAGCAGTCAAAGACTTCAGTTGGTTGGGTCTGTAACTATAGTTTACTGTGTGGAAAGTCTCATGGCGATCACATGAGAGCGTATTGGATGTTAGCGTCCAGGACTCCAAGCACTTTTGGGGTCCCAGCTTTCCTCCTTTCCAAATGACAAAAGAGGTTAACTCTCGAGTCCTTGCCAAATCCACAATATGAGAACACAACACCAAATCCGTGAAAAACTAGCTCAAGTAAAATGGCTGGTCTCGTTTCGCCAAACTAGGAGGTTTACTTAGGAGGCTTTTAATTATTTTAAATGACTTTTAAAAATATCTACACTTAAAACAACCTTTCTCCTAATAGGGAATTGTAGACATTTAAAGAAAAAGCAGTATCTAGTTAAAGACAAGAGTGAAATAAGTTTATAATTATGTTTTCCAAGCCGCCAGAAGATAGCTCTAAAGATATGAGCAAATGAGTAACATTTTAGCGGTGATAGGTTCTTTAAGCGACACACATTGTGGGATTTAAATCGTTTGGCATTTCCCTATCCACTTTAGGAAACGCAGGTAAAATCTAAAAATTGAGATGCATTGGTTTACAGGAAAAAGTATTTTAGTTTGTGCAGTGGCAAATAAAAAACAGAATTTGTTGTATCGATTGTAACATGACACTTAACGTCCCAAGAACTTTCCACACTAGTAGGTGTTCTTAAATAAATTGAAGACGAGAGATGAAATTTAATCCAAAGTTGCAATATATAACTCGAGACCGAGACTTATGCATATTACTCTCTAAGGAAACTGGAAGAAGTCGATACTCAAATTACCAAGTATTTTGTAAATTCCAAAGCAATAACTTACTCTGATTATCATTTTCTTTTCCTGCCAAGCCTTTTAAAGCATCTCAGGCCTGAAGTACATGGTACGTTATCACTTTATAATGTATTTAGAGCTCAGCCGATTTCCCTTCCCCTCACCTCCCCATCAGATGATCTGCATAGGTCAAACTTGGTGTCAAGCAAATTAAAGTGTTATTTTATTATCTGAAGTAATTGTTTCTGTATTAAAAGGCCATTATTCTGAATGGATTATGTTGGTGATTATGCCATTAAGGATGCGGGGCTATCAGCAGAGCTGAATACCCGTGTTTGTGAAAGTCTTTGTGAAGCTCTCCTGTATGTGGCAAATCATTCTTAACTGGGTACTCCAAGTGGTCTATGTGCCTCGGATGCATTTTTCTAAGCCATTACCAGTTTGAAGCCCCACCCCCAAGGCCCCAGTGGATCATTAATTAACCAGAGAAGAAGGAGGCAGGCCTCCCATTGTGATATGGCTGCCACTAACTTTTCAGCAATGGAGCACAGAGCCAGCCCCTGGGTGGGCTCAGAGTCGCAGCAAGTGAGCTTTCACCGTGTAGGAGCTCCCTGTGAAGGCTTCTGGGGATCTCAGCATTGGGAGGATTTGGAAACAGATGCTTTAGCCTTCAAGCAGTTCCTGTGTCTGGTGACCCGCTCAGCCCCGAGCGGTGTCCCCAAGGCCCCTGTGTGTGGCTCTCACGCTGCCTTTGGTAGATCCCAAAGCCATTGCATTCCAGTTCCAAGCTTACACTTATGAGGGGGGGCGACTTGTCATGCACATGCCTAAGAACTCGTGGCCAGCCAACCAACTCCAAAAAGATTCCCAGAAATAAACTTCAGGAAACAAATCAAAGGATAATGAGTTGAGTGTGGCAGCACACACCTGTAGTCCAAGGGCTTACTTAGAGGTGGAGGCAGGAAGATCAGGGATTCAGGTCATTCTCAACTACATATCAAGTTTATGTTCAGACTGAGCTACATGAGACCTTGTCTCAATCCCATGCCCCAAAAGAATAGGTAAAATTCATTTCACAACACACACACACACACACACACACACACACACACACACACACACACACATTTGATTCTCATATAACACTCAGAACTATGAAAATTCTCCCCAAGTTAGTCCATAGATTTATTTAGCTATAAATGGCATAAATTATGCAGCTCTAATAAAAACCCCAACAGGATCTTTTTGGAAACTTTGAAAAATAATCCTTACATTCCTCTAAGGGAACAAACATTCAAGAATAGCCCAGAAATTTCTAAAAGTAAGAAACGAGATGCTGACATGTATGGTACTGCCTTAGAAACTGAGCAAATGACCATCGGGGACCCAGAAGGGCATGTGGACAAGGAGAATGGTGTATCAGTGGGCTAAGATAAATTATTCAAGGACGGTCTTGGGAAACCTAGCTAGCCATTTGGAAGAAATAAACTCATCCTAGAGTCCTTCCTCATGCCGTGTAAACTCCAGAGGGATCAAAAACTTAAATGTGAAGATTGGGATAGTAAAAGTATAGAGGAAAAACAGACAGAGACTTTCATTGCCCAGGAGAAATGGCCCTCTATCTGATTATGAGTCAAAGGCCGGAAACAGAAAGAGGGAAAACTCGATAAATTTTATTTCATAAATAATGTAAAACCCTGTAAGTTTAGTGAAAAGGCCAAATGATAACCATAAATAATGTAAAGCCCTGTAAGTTTGGTGAAAAGGGCAAAAGATTAACAATGACTATGGTGTTCAAAGAGTTAATGTCACAAATCTTCAACAGTAAATAAAGCATTCCCTGCTGTATTTCCCAATGCCATTTGTTTGTTCTTGGCTTTGGTTTTGAGACGGGGTCTCATAAAGCATAGGCTGGCCTTGAAGTAGACTACATGTAGGTAAGGGTGAACCTGGAGCTTCTGAGTCTCCTGCCTCCACCTCCCAAGTGCCAGGCAATTACAAGCATGCACTGTTGTGCCAAGTCCTGTTTGGCTTTAGTTGTTGTAAATAATGAACAAGGCTAGCAAAATAGTAAAGGTACTTGCCACCAAGCCTGATGGAAGCTCATTCTTCCGGCCCTACAGGTGGAAGGATAGAACCAACTCCACAGATTGTCCTTTAACTTCCCATGTGCTATGAGCATGTGCGCGCGCGCACACACACACACACACACACACACTAAACACATAAATGTAATTGGGGGGGGGCGCTCAAGACAGGGTTTCTCTGTGTTGTTTTGGTGCCTGTCCTGGATCTCAGTATGTAGACCAGGCTGGCCTTGAACTCACAGAGATCCGCCTGGCTCTGCCTCCCGAGTGCTGGGATCAAAGACGTGCGCCACCACCGCCCGGCTACTGGAAGCTTCTTTGACTTTGTTCTAACAGGTAAGAGTTCATCATGATGATGTAGCAAGGGCAATGGTGGCAGAAAGAGCTGAGAGCTCAAATCTTGACCTGTAAGTAGGACACACTGGCATGATATCAGTCTTTTGAAACCGCTAAGTCTGCCCTCAGTGACACACCTTCTCCAACAAGGCCACACCTTCTGATTCTCCCGAAAAAGTTCCACCAACGTGGACCAAGTATTCAAACATCTGAGTCTATGGGTGTCATTCTTATGCAAACCGCCACAGCTTCTGGGTCAGCGCGGCAGTAGGGTAGCAAGCAGCAGGCCTGAGGGCTGGAGATAGCAGGCTGAGAGCTCGCATTTCAAACCAGGAGCATGAAGCAGAAAGGGGGGCAACTGGAAATGGCTGGAGTCTCTAAGCTCTCAAGGCTCACCCCTAGTGACGCACTTCCTTCAGGGAGGCCACACCTCCTCAGCCTCCCCAAACTGCACCACCAGCTGGGGACCAAATGTTCAAATGCATGAGCCTACAGGGGACATCATTCAAACCACTATGAGACTCAAGATGTTTTCCATATATCTGAGTTTATCCAGACAGAAACAAAATAGACCTAAGTAGAACACCTATAAGACCAACTATGTGTCAAATTATCATCTCTTAGGATGCATGGCTTGCCTAATATGAAGGAGTTTGGTGGAATTCTGGAATAAGTGAAGAAGGCTCTATTGTTGGCCTCACCTGGCTTTTTGGAGACTTGAACTTTACAAAAGAAAACCAGAAGCCGGAGAGACTAGGTGAGAACCTGCAGAGCCTAGCCGTATGCCTCATACATTGATATTGGTGATTTCCAAATAGCTGCCAGTGAGATGGCCTCATACCTGGATCCACTATGAAGTCCTGTAGGGGTGACTCCTCATTGAACCAAGTCTGGTATTTCATTCATGTGGAACAAAGTCTGGCCATCGAGAATATCTTTTCATTTTCCCAGAAGTCAAGGGCAGCAGAACTCTGTTGAAAAGAGAACTCTCTTGCTGTTTATAACTTTTCAATAAATACTTGCTGAAAGACGAATTAGTGTGACCGTATTCTAGTTCTCCCACAGTGGGAAACTGTTGCCAAGATTCAGCTAATCTCACTGTGATTTGTGGCTCAATCTTTCTTTTTTATCTTGACTAACAGGACTTCCTACTCCGTAGTGTGACTTCTACACTGCACTGTATTTATCACAGTGCCCAGGGCTGGACTAGCACCAGAAAGCTGAGGAGAAAGTTTGGTGGGAGAATTCAGGGTCACACACATCAGAAGTGTGCTGTGTGACAAAACATGGCTTGGACCAGGAGCGGGAAGTAGACGCACAGCTGTTAGTTGGAATGCGAGATGATTAACTTGGCAGTATGCATCCACATTTAACGGTGCATTTCTTTACCTCAGAATTTCCACTGCTGAAAATTTTCCCTGTGAACATGCTTGTCCAAATTTGAAAATGCAAACAGGTATAAGAGTATTCATTGTTGTGAGGGTAGAAATGGTAGGCCTTTAAAAACTGTTTCATCATGCTGCCGAATTCTATGCCGTCATTGCAAAGGGTGAGGAGAGATGTTCAATATATTATTAATTAAAACTACAAGACTGCAAAGAGTAATGTTTCTTGTCAACTCGTTTGTGTAACCAAAGAACAGAGACATACAATTGTCTGTGCACAAAATTAATAGAAGGAATATACAAAACATTAACAGTGGCTGTGACATTTGAAAGTATAGTAGAAGAAGAGAGAAGATTTTATCTTGTGTCTTATACAACTGAATTGTTACTATTGAATATACTGCCTTCGTGATTTCTAGCTTCTTCCATCTTCTTACTCACCTTTTTTTATCCATTGTGAGTTATTCACTAGGTTTTCTCAGGACTGAGGTTATTTATTTTATATTAATTCCCTCTAACATAAATCTATTTCCCAAGTGTGTTCCACCAAACCATGTTTCCCCTTTAAATATGACCTTTCATAGCTCTTTAACCTGTGATTAGCCAGGCAAAACCTCAGTACAGGGACCCCACTGTAAGTACTGAGTTTCAAATTTTATATGTGGGGGAAAGTCACAACATCAACAGTCATTGATGATACCACAGTGTCTGGATGCAGGAGGTCAAAGACCCAGACACCCTGTACTGGGAGCCACAGGAGGGCTTAACTGGGGCATTTCTGGTTGTGCCTTAGGACCATGAGCACTCCAATCTCAAGATATGGTCATTATCTCCGGATCATTGCCACGAAAGACCCAAACAACTCCAGTCTATCGTGTCAATGTGTATTCCGGGAGTCTTTAGTGCACGGATCATTGGTGAGCCATACCATAAGAGCCCAGTAGGAGCCATGGCCGCATGTGGAATCAGCACACACTCGGGGACTCCCCCAGGCCGCATCATTTGCAGCGCAACGTGCCAATGCATACTCCGGGAGTCCCTACTCCGCTGCCTGTGCACGATGAGGAACAACACACACCAACAGTACTTATGAAATAGTCACAGCACATACACAGTATTCACTCTTGTAAATGGCACGTCAGTGAGTGGAGTGTGGGACAAATAACTCCTAAAAGGCACAAAGCACTCCTGGAAGCCAACTTCGTACACAATGGGATTGTGGCATGGCTGTGGGCACCCCTACAGAAAACAAAGGAAAGAACAGACACCTTTTAAGCCACAGACTCTGCTCTGTGTCTTCAGGAGGTTCCACGCAAAGACAATCGCTCTTGACTTCCTTTTCCCTGCTCAGTTTCGAACCATCTGCAGAGGAAAGTGAGTTGGTACAATCAGAGCTAGAAAGTTCCTTGGCTCTTCCACCTCCAGACTAACACTGTCCAACAGAAATAGAAAAGGAGCCACAGACATAATTGTAAATCTTGCTCACAGGCACACATCTTTAAAAAAATAGAAAGCAATATATGATCATAACACCATATTTTATTTCACACACTATATCCAGAATACGATGCTTTCAACATCCAGTCAGTACTTTACAACGACTACTGAGAGAGTTCACAATCTTTCCCTCACACTGTATCTCCTCTGCAGGAGGATTTGGCCTGACCACACTCCAGGTCCCAGGTGGCCAGGACACGCTGGTGAGCAGCCCAGCTGTCATGGCCTTGAGAGATGAATAACAGGTATGTAAGCGGTCATGTCTACCTTACGTGTCTAGACAAGTGTGCCTGTCTCGCCCCCTCCTTCCTCACCAAGGCTGCTAGTCTTTCCTTAGCAGCCTGGGTGTTCAGGTCCGATATGGGTTTTGTAATCATAAACATGCTCATAAATACGCATTCAGAAGGAGAAGAGGACAATCCTTTCAGCCCTATCGCTAACGCCAGGATTAGGTCATCTTTCTTGCAGCTGAAGCTGAAGGCGATCAGGGATGGCTGCGGAGGGAGGGAAGAGGGCAGAATGGGCTTTAGCGCTTAGGTGGTTAGATGTGCAGCCCAGGGTCGCAGGGTCACTAGACCTGGGGGCGTCGCTGATCTGGAACTCGGAGTCTCGTCAGAGACACAAAGGGGAGGGAGGAGCGCGACAACGGAGACAAAGCGGCTGGAGAGAGAGAGAGAGAGAGAGAGAGAGAGAGAGAGAGAGAGAGAGAGAGAGAGAGAGAGAGAGAGAGAGAGAGAGATGCGGGCGCGGGCGGCGCAGCCCCGGGACTCAAGGGACGGCCGGGGCGGGGGCGGGGTGGCAGGCGACACGGCAGGCGATTTGAATATCAGGCTCTGCCACACTCGGGGCGCCGCTGACAACTTCATTACCTCCGCATATAAAAATGACTGCCGGGGAATGCAAATGGCTCGCGCGTCTCGGCCGCCTGCCCCCGCTCCGCCGCCGGCTGCGGGCCCCGAGCAGCCACTGCGCCGGGGTAATGAGCGGCCCAAGGCGCCTCCTTCCCGGCCAGCGGGCAGAGCCGAGTCGGCGGCCAGGACATTGCCCAGGCTCGGCAGTGTCTCCCGAGCCTGGCTCTCGGCTCTCATCCGGGTACCGGTCCTAACCCTGAACCCTGATGGCGCGGGTCCTGCCCATGCCCAGGGTCACCACCCCCAGGGACGCCTGGCCTTAGCCTTAAGGAGGGTTCTCATCTACCCAGCAGGGAGGGAGGGACTACAGTTCCGGCTCCCTAGCCCTTCAGGTCCTACTGCCACCCGGAGGACACCGAGGCACCTGCAGGACCCGCGTCCCTAATCCTAGGCCTGTGTTCCTCCGGATGGAAACTAAGGCAAGCCATGTGCAAAGAGGAAAGCGGTATTTACTAGAGCCTTCCTTCTGTGGCACAGAAAAAGGGAGGACCTCCTCCTTAGCAAGAAGTCACACCTTGTGACAGCCATGGAGGGTAGAATTAGTCCATCCGCGTGAAGGTAGCGCTGCAATCACCGAGTGCACCTTTGAGGCTCTCTCTACATTAAGTGCAAGGCACTGCACCTGCTTTACGCGACGTGTGCCACACACCCTACGGCTCTCCTGGAAACTGCGGTTTAGGTAATAATGGAAAGAAGCTCAGGGGAACCCAGGTAGGAAAGGGACATACTCCCCACCACTCCGCGAAGTTTCTTTCCTGCGCCCTTCTTGCAGTACATGAAGGGGACCCGCACTTCACTCCGGCCATCCCCACCCCCCTTCTCCTACTATGACCTGAGATGGGGCAAGCTCTCTCCATCTTCCACGATCCGTCCCTTGCCGCGTCCAGGGATTAGTTTGGAAAGAGTGTGACCAGTCCTAAACACCATTTGAAGGGCCATCGGCCGGAAGACCCTGAGGAACAGAAACATCTTGTCCTAAGAAAGTGTCTCGTGGAAGTGATTCCCATTCCTCGGCTGGGTGGGGTGTGACTTTTACCTGGTAACCCCGGAAGAGCAAAGCGACAAAGCTGCCCTTTGCCGAGGGAGAGTTGAGTCCTTGGAAACTTGCCAAGTTTTATGTTTTAAAAGCTACATGAGAATAAGCTACATGAGAAGAGCAAGGCCGTGTCTGAAAAAGGGGGGGTGGGCAGGAAGAGGAAGGAAGAAAAAGAAAAAATAAAAGATTTTTATAGATTATTTTAAATCGTGTGCATTTTTTCATCAAAAAAGCAAAACTGTGCAAAAAAAAAAAAAAAGAAAAAAAAAAGAAAGGTACTGTGTTTTAGTTTTGGAGTCAGGTGGCAATGACCTCAAATGATTGTTTCCCTCTGCCAAGGAAAGAAACCCAAATTCCTGAGCAAGACCTTCAAGACCCTCCAGGTCTTCGCCTAACCTGACCTCATTTATCTACCACTATCACATTGCTGTGCCCCTTCCCGTGACATGCACTGCACTGTGTTAGATGTCCACAATCTCTAGTGTGCCCTTGAACTCCATCTCCAACCATTTAAATACTGCAGATTCTTTCAGGTCCGCCTTAAATCCACTTCATTCGACAAGCAGGTGTAAGCTCCCTCTGTAACTAAAGCTGGCAGATGCGGGGTTCACCACAGTCTTAAAGACCTCACCACCACGTTGCTTACATATACTCTCGTGGGCTACAGTGGCATCTCTGTGAACCAGAGACCATTAAATCCAGTGGAGAAACTGAGACCCTGGAGTTTAAGAAAAAACTTTCTGGAAATTATGCTAGTTAATGATGGTGCGAGCAAGCTTCCTTCTTTTCTTGTTGGTCTGTAAGGGCAATGATGCTTTTGATGATTAACTTGAAGGACAGAATTCCCTCCAACCAGGTCATCCCATTAGACCCTTAATTCGAGGTAGTAGTGCCCATTCCCACACAACTCAGAAGGGTGAGGACCTGGAGACAAAGGGCATCCTCTAGCCCCCAGCCCATCATAACAGGGATGCTACCTTCTACCCCCTCAGGTCTCATACACAGGTCCCTGATATCTCCTCTAGCCCCTAAAACCTACTCATTTCTGCGTCTCTTCAAATCTAGCACTCAAGAGCATCCTTAGCCAAGCTCTGGCTCCCAGTCTGATCTGCCCGAGAAGAATGAGGGAAACAGGATGGAAGTGAGCATTGCTGACCCTCCTTTCCCCATCACAGTGAAATTAGAGCCCGACGGTATGGTGAGAGTCTGATGGTCCAGGGGGTCAGCCCTAAGAACAGGGGTTTCATTTGTGGTGCTGGGGTGGAACCCAGGCGCTTGCACACGCTGGGTGAGCTATCTCTACCACTGAGCTCTCCCTCCACCCCACACAGTACATTTTTAAACCTCATCTTTTTGGTTGGATGCTCCCCCCGCAATCAGGGTTTGGATTTGGAGGCCCAGGAACCTGTATTGAAAAGGTACGGAATTCTTCCATTAGCCGCAGTCATTCAAACCCACCAGCCATTCTGATCAAGTCATACATCTCTAAATAGAAAGATCTAGGATGTGCTCCAGTTCACTCGGATTTTTAAACCATTAAAGCACAGCTAAGGAAATGACACCTAACCACCACTTCTCTTCTTCCTCTTCTCCTCTTCTCCTCTCCTTCTTTGACCAACAATTGCCGCGATCCACACTAATGAGGGAGAATATGTTAGGAACTTTCTTCACTTAACGTTGCTCATTATTAATAAATTTCGCACTGACAAGCCTAAAGCGAACACTTTGGATTTATGCACCTAACCTAATTACATATGCCGCGTGTACGCATTTCATTATTTACTTGACAGATTCATTCCTTGATATCATAAATAATTAAACAAGAATCAAATATTAACAATCAGAGACATGTTAATTCTCCTCAAATCTGAAGAAACAAACTATATTTTTATCTTCAGTTCAACAAGCATTGATTAAAATTTCTTCATTAGGAAAATTTCATAAGCAAAGTTCCCGGTCCACTTTTATTTCATCAAAAATTAAACCTGGAACAAATTATTCCAGGGCCATTTCGTGGGCACAAGTGAACACAGCAGCATTTCAGCAAACCACTGGATTCACAATTTCTCACTTGCAGATCTTATGTCTGAAGCATGCATCTGTGTGTTCGTTAATTTTCAGGTGCTATTTTTACTATGCACTGGAAACCGGTAGGATATTGGCAGCTAGTAGCATCTGGCCAGAGACAATGCCTTGTGGGACAATGGTTTTAACCAGTTATTTTACTATGCCGTTAAATCCAAGGCACTGTGGATGAGGGCAGAACTCAATGACTCTAGGCTCCCGAGTTTTCTCAGCTGTTGCTCTTTCTGCATCCATGAGTGGCTTTAAGGTCTTCTCATCATGTACATCAACATCTTCCTTGATCAAACTATTCTCACATTTTATCTGATTTGCTTTGGTAGAGCACACCATACAATTTCATCATTTAAGGAATATTAAAGATTCATAGATAGCCACATTACTCATAATACAAGATTAATGCTGGGCTGACAGGTTTTTGTAAAGATCTGCCTCTTTTTTTTTTCTCGGTGCAGGCACCATATCTGTGTGAGATGTGCCTTTGATGTTGCATATTGATTACTCCCTTCTCTTCTCTTTGAGTGCTAAAGAGAGAATATTATAGAATGATTGTCAGGGTCAGTGTGCCTCTGACCTACACATGTATGATTAATAATTTATGAATGGATTTGAAACACAGCACCAGGAAACCAATGGAGGACCAAAGCTGCTGCCTAAGGCGACACAGACTAGGGGCTGACAACATGTGCACCCACACTTTGAGGCTGTTAAAACCTCTAAAGAGATGCAGACACTCCAAGTGTCAGGGTTAGCAGAATGGAAGAAAGATGCACCTTTGTTAGAAATTTCAAGTGCATTTATCTCTTTCCATCGGGTCCTTTCTACAGAATGGAGATTTCCTTTGAAAATTATTTAATCGCATTGTTAACTCATCATGTCCATAAATAGTACAGAGCCTCAATTCAAATAGTATGGGAGATGAAACAAAAGCCAGCTAGCTTTTTCTCCCTGGGTGCCCCGGGTCTTCACACCCAGGTTTTCACACCCAGGTTGTGGTAGTGTCTCCAGACTGTTTTCTGTGTTCATGCAGGGACAGAGGAGGTGGGGAACGCATGTCCCCTCTGTGCTCAGAAGTGGTAAGGTACTGACATGCTGTGCTGCGACTTGGTCCTCCCACTCAACACAGTAACACGGATACCCCAGCTCATCAGCACATCTGTCTGCTGCTCATTTTTAAAATCAGTGCTCCATTTGATGGATGCCCTATGCCATGTTTACCTACACCCTTCCTGATGCATTCCTAAGTGAAAAACAAGGCCAGACTATAATCCTGATACTCAGAGGCAAGAGGGTTGGGATTTCAGGGCCAGCCTGAGCTATATAGCAAAACTGTCTGAAGAACAAAAACCAGTCACAAAATGCTATACATATTGAACATGCATTTATGAATTCGCTGACCTCCTACTTTCAGGTAGATTCCTATCAGAGCAATCACTAGGTCAATAACTGACCTTTGAAACTCCTTAGCCCATTAATTAGGCAATAATAAAAATATTCTTATTTGAGCTTTAGATAATATACTAGTTGATTAATAGAGGTGCCCATAATATTTAAGGACATTTTAAAGGAATGTATTTTTTAAAACCTTAATAATACAGAATAATGAAGAAAAAGTTTCAAGCTTCAATTTTCTTAGTTTTCTGTGTGAGGAACTCCATGCAAAAGCAAACTAAAGCCTCCGTGTTTAATGCTTTAGTAATATGTCATCACTCCGTGTCTGTATAGATTATATTTAGCATCAATATCCCAGCAGCCAGTCTTCATTTTAGCCATGCAATAGACAACTAACACCTTAAAGACGTGCTTATAGAGATTGACATCTGTTTAATGCTTCTCAAAACAGACTCAAGGAATTCTAGCTGCGGAAACTGCATCTGGGAAGTCAAATTAATAACCACGCTGTTGTGTTTATTTGAAACAATCACACGCAAGTGTGTTTGTAAAATTCTCCGCACTCAAATTGTCTGAAGCCTTCTCCGTGACTGCAACGGTACCTAGAGTGTCTGTCAAGTTCTATTATCTGAAGTAGAAGATGCTTTCAGAAAAGATGCCCTGCATCCGATGACAGGCCCTTCCTATCTGCTAGGACTCATAAAAATTGGAACATTGATCATTTCTTGTAGAGATTTGCTTTAGCAAGAAGATAAAGGGGAAAAAACCTTGTTATGCCAAATGACTGACTAGTCAAAAGTAGCCAGGACATTGAAACCTGAAAACTAGTTAATGGCTTGTAACAAGTCAGAAATAAAGATGTTCAACCAAGAAAGTGACGTTAAGTAGCACTGGCTATAAGAGGAAAGAGCAGCCTGTCAGAATCATGCTAGGGCTGCAGTGACAGCTAGGGAAAACCGGATGACAGGGCTTCCTCTCAGCAGGGGAGGCTGCCACCGCTGCCTCCTGGGAGTTCCCATGCACTTCCTCCTAGCAAGCCTTCCCTCTAAAGATGGCAGCAGAACCCTTGGAGGCCTTATTAAAATTCTCTTTCTGTGTTACAAAGTGTGTCACAGAAGGCTGTTGACAGTGCCCAACAGTTCATTCTTCAAGGCACAATGGTGGGGGGAGCGCGGGGGAAGGGGGGGGACGCCAGTCACACCCGTCAGGTAGCTCAGGGGCTGACAAGCCAGTAGCTCTGCACAGTAGGCTTTGAGAAAGAGGAAATGAGCCCCAGGGAAGGTGGGCCACAACCCCTATGGCGGCGGCAGACAGCATGAATCCAAACAGAAGCAGTAAGGCACGGAATTAATATTTCCTGCGTAGACCAGTGTGTGTGATATCCGCAAATGAAATTCGGATACTAGCTTAAGCCCTCACAGTGTGTGGTCCAACAGCATGACTGGGCTGGAGAACAGAGCACATAGAGCAGACAGGAAACAGAACCCAGTGGCCGCCCAAAGATCTTCATAGCACTTGTTTATACATTCCAAAATAACACTATTGTCGCTTTGCGCTGTTACGTAGCTGGGTTCTAGCGTCCTTACATCATTTCATATGTCTATTTAAAATGTTATAATGCTTCTAAACTAATTTCCAACAGAGTAATGGCTGGGAGAGCCATCTCTAAACCATTTCTCTCTTTTTTTCCTCTATCCTCAGCATATTTTAAGCTGGATGACAAAATAAACATTTCATAACATTTTTCAGCTAAAATTTTTTTCTACTAATGTCATCTCAGCCAGTGGGAGGTCTATGCTTCCACACAGCAGTGCTACATTTAAAATTATTTCTGCTATAGATTAGCTGTCCCTTAGTGAGCTTTGAAAGATAAAATCTTAGCCTCTTTAAGCCCATCTTGCTTGACAGCATGCAATATTTACGTGAAATAAAAAGCAAATATTTGTTCTTTTCATACGAGCTGTCAGTAGAAACTTGGGTTGTTTAGAAACCTGTTCAGACAAACAGAATTGGTTTTTACCACACGATCTATGCTAAAAGGTCAACGACAGGTAACATCGGAGCTTATTTGAAAGAAAAGGAGATATAACATGCATTTATGGAATCAAAGGTGTTGTGTTGGCCTTTAAATTACCGAGTGTATTGACAGCTAAAACTTTTTTGTTTGCTTTTTTTGTTTGTTTGTTTGTTTTGTTTTTTTTTTTTTTGGTTTTGTGAGACAGGGTTTCTCTATGTAGTTTTGGTGCTTGTTCTGGATCTCACTCTGCAGACCAGGCTGGCCTCGAACTCACAGAGATCCCCCGGCTCTGCCTCCTGAGTGCTGGGATTACAGGCGTGTGCCCGGCTTTTTGTTTGCTTCTTTAAGATGGCATGCATTGGGCTGGTGAGATGGTTCAGCATGTGAAGGCCCTTCGCCATGCAAGCGTGGTAACCTGTGTTGAATCCCCGGAATCCATTTAAGGATGGAAGGAAAGAGCCAACTACACAAAGTTATCCTTGGACCTCCACATATGTGCTATGCTATATATACATGGGCATACATACAAATATACCATGCACACAGACACATACATTAATACTTTTTATTTAATTTTTTTTTCATAAAAAGAAAGCGTGGTTTAAAGCTAGGTGTAGTGATACAGACCTATAATCCCAGCATTTGGGAGGCAGAGCAGTGGACAAATCCAAGGGCTACAAAGCAAGACGCTGTCTTAAACCCGCTCCCCACTAACCAGAATGCCTGGCTTCATTTTAATTTTATGCTTGCCAGAGTATTGGCTTCAGGTCTACTACAAGGATGTAGGCAGGAAAAAAAAAATGTTTGCTACCTTGAAAAAAATCAATTAAACTTGTTTCAGGTCTGCGGTCTCTGAGGAACCTTCTAGCGGCTCATAGAAACACGCTCTGAAATGAGGGGATCTGCCATAACTGTGGCCCAATCAGGGTCATGGAGCCAGCCCAGCTAGCTGCCCAAACAAACTGTGCTTCTGCTTGGGGACTTGGTCACTCGTAAACACACAGGAGCAGGTAGCTGTTCACCCTTCTCTCAGACAAACCCTCATGCTGGGGGCAACTTGGACACGCCCCAGACAGCATCCATTCTGAAGTCATGAGCACGGGACTCGGTTCTGCCTCCTGCCCACAGTGTCCCATCTGCTGGACCGACATTTAATCTGTAAACTCCATCTCCAGGAATAACACCTATTGCTATTAACCAGAAAATAGCATCTTTACAAGATTCCCTGAAAAGAGTCCCTGTCAGCGCCACTCAGGCTACCTCCAAAGACAAGTCGTTGTAATTACTTTCTCCTCTCCGCTGCCCTGTCTGGATAAAGCAACAAGAGCAGGAGAACCTATTCATTCTCCCCAGATGCCTTCCAAAATGCACATCTGCTTTGCAGGCTGGATCAGAAATTTCATTATCTGTATCTGTATTGGTAATTCACTGCACAAAGAAAACAGGGCCAGCGGAGGAGAGCGAGCATGAAGGCAAACATCAGACAATTGTATGTATGCAAATGCTTTCAGGTTTCTGCCAGCACGTCCCTATGTATCACCAAGCAACAGGGAAGGGCGCTCATTCCTCTGACTTTTTTGCTACCAAACGTGATTGTGATTTTGGAGGAAAATATCAGAAAACCTTGAACTTCCAGGCACAGGGACTACATCTAACTCAAAATCTACATCAAAGGCCAACAAAAAAATAAAATCATGGTTTGTGTGTTTTGTTTCTTAGGATGGGAGATAATGAAGCTTCTTTTGAAAACAAGATGCCCTGTGGGGGAGCGGGGAGGGGTGCTTTGTGAAGTTTTCCAGCCTGGTTGGCAGAGAAGTAAAACCCTGTCACTGAGGTCACACATGTGCATAAACAGCCTACGGAAAAAAGGCAGATAACAAACCAGAAACACATGCAATAAAGGAAATGTCCAAATTCAAACTCTTAAATACAAGCGCTCAATCTCAAATAAATATGCAGGAGTCAGCAAGACTCAGCATGTATTTGGTTTGTCTTGAAATCGATTATTTCAAATAATAATGGCTACAGGCCTTTGCAGAACTTCCTTTGGTTTTTTTTTTTTTTTTCTATCCATCGAAGATCAGTAATGGCAACGACTCACCCATATGTGGACAGTAATTCAGCTCATCCTCAAAATTACGCTTGAGGATATGGTCAGTTATAGTCTTCTTACACGGAAAGAACCGAGGCTCCAAAATGCAGAGATTTTCTCAAACTTGCACAAGCCATACATAGCAGGACAGTAATTCAAACTCTCACGTGGGACTTTGAAGGCCAAGTGCTGGCACTCGGCTGTGGCTTGAGTGCCTCCCCAAAACCACGTTGGAATTCCATTCCCCTTCGACAGCTCTAGGGAGTAGGACCCTAAAAGGTGATGAGGTTATGACAGCAGCAGCCCCATGAGTGGATTGAGGCTGTTATCACGAAAGGGAGTTAGTCATAACCCAAGGAAGTGAATTGTCAGAACATGGCTTCATAAACTGTGGGTCAGGTATGAGGTGGCAATACCTGAATTTGGGGGATGTAAAAAAAATGGCAATAGTGAGATTCCTGAGCGCACAGTCACCAGTGGTGATTCTATGACCAACATTGATTCAACATCACACGTATAAGGAATCCCAGATGTTTCTGGCAAAGCTCACATCTTCGTTGCCTTTCATGACTGCATGGCAGCCTTGGTTCTGAGAGCACAGTGTGAGCAAGACAAAGAACCCAACTCGTTCTGTCCTTTAGAACAGTCATGCCATATATGTTCCTGTGTCTACCCTCAGAGTGGAAACCCTCAGAATAAGGAGTGTATGTTTACCATTGCGTCCCCCAGGCCCAGACACGTGCTCAGACTTTTCATGTGAATTCATTCATTAAGCTACTCTAGACACATTCGTTCGATCATTTCAACTTCTAGGACATCTTGTCTTTTTATCACACAAAACTGCACAAAGTCTCAAACCAATATGCACCCTGTCACACCCGAGGGACAGGATCCCAACAAAAGCAGATACGCTGTTTTGTTCCTTGCACACCTAGCGACCTTCTCTCCTCTGACATCCTCATGGCCTTGGATTTTACACAGGTGAGAGGAGAGTGCAACTCGGCCCTCCTAAGCCACGAGATTTTGCTGTTGTTGCCACTCAGTAATTGTTGCATTTGCTAAAAATGCAAAGCACAGGATTCCCTGTGTCCTCTCCAGAGGCCTCCATGTGCAGTGTCATCATTTGGATTCTACTAGAGTAGAACTGACCTTGGCCTTTCCTTGAATAATTTAATTTCAATCTAAAGCCCTTTTTAAGCACCACCATCTTCAAATTTTGCAACCATAGGGCTGAGCTCGGGCCCATTCTGGGGCTGAGATACTGTACACGCAGGAAGACCCAAGTTAAGTCTCCAGGACTATGCAAAAAGGTGGCAGATGGCGGCACGTCTGGGATCCCGGCACTAGGGAGTGCATCCCTAGAGTTCACTGGTTGGACAGTCCAGCCTACTAGTGAGAGACCTGTGACAAACCCTGTCTCAAGATACAAGGAGCTGGAGAGACGGCTCCTCTTGCTCCACAATCAGAAGAAACTGAGTTCAGATTCCAGCACCTACCTAAGAAACCAACAGTCCAGTGCAATCCTGTCACTCCAGTTTCGAGGCAGCGAGAGACAGAGGCATCACTGGGGCTTGCTAGCTTCCAGGCAGCCAAGAAACTACACACATCAGGTTCAGGGAAAGATCCTGCCTCAAAGGAACCGGAGGGAGGTGTTGGAAGAGCACACCTGACAAGCACATATATCCATATAAACAACAATACATGCATCGATCTGCAAATAAATCCTCAGAAAAAGAAGATAAAAACAAGGTAGACATCTCCTTCAAGGTCTGACATCTGACCTTCATACATGCACCCTAAAAAAACCTGTGATCCTAAGAACAGCCCTCCTCCCTCCTCCCTCCTCCCTCCTCCCTCCTCCCTCCTCCCTCCTCCCTGGGGAAACACCTGCCCAGTCTTGCTTGTGGGTAGGTGTACCATGTGACAGAGTTCTCATTAAGTAATACAGTGATGGGTACAACTTCCAGATCATCTGTTTAGAGATGCCAAGGGCTCTGTTTTAAATAATTCAGAAAGGAGGTGGGGCATGGGGCATCCTTGAAAGATAGAAGTAGTGTCTGTTGGGCCCTCTGAAAGTAAGTGGTTGGCCTGCGTGGCGGTGGGGAGGTATGATATGACATCATGCAATGATGTTTTTAATTGCTTAAAAAAACAAAAAAAACTAGGAGGCCAGTGAGATGGCTCAGTGGGAAGGCCTGACTTTAATTCCCAGAACCCACATGGTGGGAAAAAAGAACCAACTCAGACAGTGGTTGTCCTCTGACCTTCACACATGAGCTGTGGCATACACACAAGGAAGGAAGGAGGGAGGGAGGGAGGAGGGAGGGAGGGAGGGAGGAGGGAGGGAGGGAGGGGGGAGGGAGGGAGGGAGGGAGGGAGGGAGGGAGGGAGGGAGGGAGAGCAAAGGAAGAGAGAAACAGAAATGAGAAGTCACAACTTACCCCAGTTGTGACTAACACACACTTTGCAGACCGCAGGCTCCCCCTGGTCCCTGGATGTCTTCCTGGAGCCAGGCTTGCCTTCCGGTCCTGAGAGAGCTGCCTGAAAGAGAAGCCGCTTTCTCAGCCACATGAGCCACTGCTCCCGATGTCTCCTACCAGTCTCGGGGCCTCCAGGTAAGTCAAGCTCCTCATCCGTTTCCACTCAGTGGACACCTTTCTCCTTTACTCTAACAATAACATAACCACATACTGTCTCCAGCTTTCACCAACCGTCCTTTTTTCTGGTCATTTTATAGGCCGGGGCATGTTAGAACACCATAATGCTGATGTCCTCTGTGGTCATGTATGGTCAGTCTCCTACTCTGGAGATGGAGCTGCACACATACCTAGATTCTCCTAAAACAACCTTCCTGTGTTTTTATGTGTATGTGTGTGTGTGCGTGCGTGCGTGCGTGCGTGCGTGCGTGTGTGTGTGTGTGTGTGTGTGTGTGTGTGTGTGTGTGCAGGCACACTTGTGACCCTGCACAAGTGTAGAGGTCAGAGGACAACTTTCAGGAGTCGGTTCTTGCCTCCCTCCTTGCTGAGGTGGGGCTGCGCTTATTCCTGCTGTCTGAGGTGTCCTGTGAGTTTGCTGGTCCTCAGGCTCCTGGACAATTCTCCCGCCTCTGGTTCCCATCTCAGCGTAGGGGTGCTTCGATGACAGATGTGCCCCACAAGTATGGAGACTCCTGGAACCGAGCTTGGGTTACAAGGCTTGGACAGTAGTGTTTTACCCAGTGACCAGCTCCCCAGCCCTTATTTTTTATTTGTGTGTGTTTGTTTGTCTTTTGAGATAGGATTTCACTTTATAGCCCAGGCTTGCCTAGAATTCACCATGTGGCTGCCATGGCAACCTTAATTAAATTGTTTCTAGCCGGGTGTTGTGATTCCCACCTGTATGCAACATCAGCACTATAGAGACCAAGTCAAGATCAACCACTATGGGTTCAAAGCCAGCCTAGGCTACAGTGAGTTCCAGGAAAGCCTGGGCTACACAGTGAGTTCCAGGAAAGCCTGAGCTGTAGAGTGTGACCCTGTCTTTAAGACAAAACAAACAAATAAATAAATAAACTGCCCCGACAGAACTCACTGCAAAGCCCTTTTCACAAACATCACATTGTGGAGCTTGGAACTTGATTCTTTAGCATAGCTGTAGGCAAACTTCTGATCCAGAAAAATATCATAAATCATTTTATCAAAACTAAGAATGAGGGCTGGGAATGTAAAACATTTACCAAGCATGCAAAAATACCAAAACAAAACACACAAACAGCAACAAGGAACAATTTAGGAGGAAATAGTAAAGTTGAGAACATTTCAACCAGAAAACAAAAGGGTTTACTGCGAGACTCACTGTGTCACACTGTAGCTTCCATGATGAGATTTTTTTTTCCTTTTTTTCTATCTTTTTCTCTTAAATTTTATTTTATTTTATTTTGGCAGAGGAAGGCTGCAAGGGCAGAGGATGGATACACAGGGAGGGGAAATGAATGAGATCAAGATGCATGATGTGAAAGACAAAGAAGAAATAAAAAGAAAATTACAAAACAAAACAAAAAATGGTGAAGAAAAATTAAAGCTGGCCATGGCCACATATGTCTAATCCTAGCATTTGGGAGGCAAAGACAGGCAGAGTTCTGTGAGATTAAAACCAATATGTATGTAGTCTACATGAGTCTAGGCCAGCTAGGGCTACGTAATGAGACCCTCTCTCAAAAAAAAAAAAAAAAAAGTCACTCATTTGAGAGATCTTTCAGCAGTTAAGAGAATGAACTGACCAGGCAGTAGTGGCACACGCCTTTAATCCCTGCACTCGGGAGGCAGAGGCAGGCATATTTCTGAGTTCAAGGCCAGCCTGGTCTACAGAGTGAGTTCTAGGACAGCCAGGGCTACACAAGAAACCCTGTCTTGAAAGAGAGATGGGGAGATCTCCAATGGAATGTCACTGGGGTTATCAACCACACTCCAGGGCAGGCCCCATTCCCAGGAGTAGCTGGCCAACACAAAACAAATTCTGTGGCTGTTTTTGTTTTTGTTTTTGTTTTTTGTTTTGTTTTTTGTTGGGACGTTTTATTTAATTTTGTTTAGTTTGAGCTTTTTTTTTTTTAACTTATTGGTGACTTGATAGTTTTGTGTTTTTTTTGCTGCTGTTGTTTGTCATTAGTGTGTGTGTGTGTGTGTGTGTGTGTGTGTGTGTGTGTGTGTGTGTGTGTGTTGTTGTTGTTGTTGTTGTTAAAGAGAGAGGAGGGCTGGAGAGATGGCTCAATGTTAAGAGCACCGACTGCTCTTCCAGAGGTCCTGAGTTCAATTCCCAGCTTACATGGTGGCTTACAACCACTTGTAATGAGATCTGGTGCCCTCTTCTGGCCTGCAGGGACACATGCAGGCAGAATACTATATACATAATAAATCTTTTAAAGAGAGAGGAAACACAAAGTTAGGGAGGTGAGGAGAGTTTGATAGGGGAGACATAATCAATATATATCGTATAAAAAAGTTGAATAATAATAATAATAATAATAATAATAATAATAAAGAGTATACTGCTCTTGCAGAGACCCTAATCCAGTTCCCAGCGCCTAACCTGGGCATCTCCCACCACCTGTGATCCCGCTCCAGGAGAGCCAGCGCCCTCTACTGGCCTATGCAGGTCTGAACTTAAATGAACATACCGAACCTGAACTCTCCCCCACACAAACACGAATAAAAATGAAAATTAAATCTGTCTTCTTTTTAATCTTTAAACACAGCTGTATTTAAGCCACCTTGTAGCTGGGCCTTCTCTCTCTCTCTCTCTCTCTCTCTCTCTCTCTCTCTCTCTCTCTCTCTCTCTCTCTCTCTCTCTGTCTAAATTGGGAAGAGCTCAACACCGCTTTCAGGACTTGGGCATTGCAGTGTGCTCAGAGGGCAGCCTGTCCATCCTGGTAGCCTCTGGTGCATGGACACCAGCACTGAGGGATCTGCCATAACCTGGGCTTCACCAGGAGGATGGGCCATGTGGGTGGGAGGTACCTTCTGAGAGGAGTGCCCATCCCTGTCACGGATTGCCAGAGACAGTTTTAGAGGCCAGTTTTCTAAAGTCAGGGAATAAATTTGACAGACAGATCTGCAAAGTGGAAAGCTGAAATCAAACACAAGTAGTGTTCATTAACCTAAACAAAATGAGGAATTTGGCTCTGGGCTGAACTGTGTTCACTGTGCTGGCCAATGCCAGCCTTTGCACACCACACACACACACACATTCCACCCTCCCTTCTCCTTCCCCTCAGACCAGTGCTAAGCTGTGATTGGTTGGGTTTGGAATTAGTGTGAGTGGAGTGAGGGGGTACATGTACCGAGCCCTACTGAGAGGGAACAGAACTGGGGGTGGCAGAGAAAAGAGCCGGTGGGACTGGGGTTGGCAGTGTGCAAGAAGGCTGAGAAGCAGCAGCAGAAGTATGGAGCATGAGTGTGTGTGTGTGTGTGTGTGTGTGTGTGTGTGTGTGTGTGTATGTGTGTGTGTGTATAGTGTGTGTGTGTATATATATATATAGTGTGTGTGTGTGTGTAGTGTGTGTGTATATAGTGTGAGTGTGTGTGTAGAAAGAGAGAGAAGCCAGGTTTTTAAGAAGCTTCAGAGGTTAAGTTAAGATTCCATTCTGATGGTATTAGGTCTTAGTCAGGCTTTAAGCTCCTTCAGTGAGTGTGTCAGGGTCACCCTGGCTCCTAGCTTACGTGGGCCTCTGTGGCAGAACCGCAGACACTTAGAGAAAATGCTCCCCGTCTGCATAGATGAATATTTCAACTTACCACATCTGTACTGAGTGGCCATGCTACCTCCTACACATTAGAGTAGACACAGCACCTAACCAGAAACAGGTAGACCTAAGTAGCCAAGCAAGATATTCCAGGGGATGACCAAAGAATTCTCCTTCGGTCAAAGAGAAGAGCAGTTACAGCCTCATGAAAGGAATGAGTTACCACTTCCCTCAGCCTCTCCAGAGGAGAATGGGGGCAAAGTCGCAGCTGGTTTTGTTTGCCCTCAGGATGGCTGGAGATTTCCAAGTCCTTGCAAAGAGGCTCTCACCCGGCTCTGAGGCCTGCTGGTGACAGATGTGCCACAGGAAAAGGGGCCTGTGGGCCTCTCACTTCCCCAGGAGTCATTCCACAGTGTGCTCTGCCTCCATCAGCTGTGCCTGGTGTCACAGGAGGGAGAAGGGATCCAAGGTGCAATGGGGTCCCCATCTTCCAGCGGCTTCGGCCTGAAGACAGGGATGGTCAGGTGACAAAGCATGATTAAAGAGTCCGAAAGACCCTGGAGATGGGGAAGGCGGGACTACGGAAACAGAGAGGCGGGGCACCAGACTTCAGTGGGTGTGGTCAGAGCATGGGAACATTTCCTCGGAGTCATAAATGACTAGTAGAAACTGGCCAAGTCCAGGGGCTTTGGGAAGGACCTGGGTGAGTTCTTTGCAAGCAGAGGAACCAGCACACCTTAGAGGGGATCCGCCTGCACCGAACACTGGCTCTCAAGCACAGTTTTATTCTCAAAGAAGCAACATCAGAATAAGGGTGAAGTGACTGGCCCAGTACTCACTTTCAACTTACCACCCTAGTGCCTGCCTCTCCAGCAGAACCTTGTCTTGAAGGGCGACTATTCCCTTATTCTGAGACAGAATGCCACACTGTCTAGGCTGGCCTTAAACCCACTATGTAGGCGAGGATGACCGACTTCTGCCTCCACTTGCTGAGTGCTGGGTTCACACGCATGCAGCGTGGTGACAGGTTTGGAAGGGGACTCTTTCACAGCTCCATTTGTCCCTGGCACCCTGGCCTCAAGAACACCAAGTGGGAATACAAGAGCCTCTGGATCGTTCTGAGGAAGAATCCAAAGCACCATAGTTTCAAAGATATTTAGATTCTCTTCTTTAAAACAGTGTAAGGACTGCCTACAATCCCCTCCTGTTCCTGACACACAGGTTCACAGGATATTGTGACATGCAAATGTTTTCATTTAGGGACTGAAAAATCCCGTACAGGTTTAATGCTAATCTTTAATGTTATTCCCGTGTGTCTGGAGCACGGTCAGCCATTAAAACCTCCATCCTTTTCCTTTTAGGAATGCTTACTTGGGTCTCTCAGACCCAGTACTCTAGGGAACATCTGGAGGATACTCTGTACCCAGATTTCTTGTGATATTGATGTGGAAATGGGGGTCCAGAGAGTTGAGAACTGCCCTTGAGTATAATCCAGCAGCCGAAACAGAATCTGGTTTAGCAGACGTCCAGATCAACATTGTCTCTAGTTAACTGGGCTTCAGTTTGTCTGCTCTATACTCCTGCTTTACATAAACAGAACACACAGAGCTGATAGCATCACAATTGTCGAGTTACACATACATCCCCCTTCATTGAGAGAGAGAGATATAGAGAGAGAGAGAGAGAGAGAGACAGGCAGTGGTGGCACACGCCTTTAATCCCAGCACTAGGAAGGCAGAGGCAAGTGAATCTCTGTGAGTTCAAGGCCAGCCTGGTCTACAGAATGAGATCCAAGAAAGGCACCAAAACTACACAGAGGAACCCTGTCTCAAAACAAACAAACAAACAAACAAAAACCAAAAAAAGAAAGAAAAGGAAATCCCTACATGAAATCTGAAATCATGTACATAAACTGCTACTGTGTTCACCTACACTATTAATAATCCGTCAGGTTTGTGTCAGTTGCCCAAGCATTGCTATCATCTGTTTATCTTCATTGCCATTCCACTGAAATAATAATACCAACCACCAGCTCTTCTTGTTCAGTATGAAGGATAATGTTAATATATGGAAGCAAATGTCGAGTATTTATCATCGCACATTTATTCCAATGGAACCAAAGCTGAAGAAGTCACTCCTTAACGAGGCCACCCCAAACAAATTCCTCACCAAGTACTTTGATAGATCAAATCCTCTCAGCCCTCACTAAAATTCTTTACTGCGGCACTCGGTCGGAATCAAGACCTCTAAAACAGCAAAAAACGCAGGGGGAAAGGAGTAGAAATCCTTTTCCACCAAGATTTATTAACCATATTTGTTCTATTAAAACACAAGTTGTTATAATGGCAGGAAGTTCTTAAGGCGACAACTGGAAATAAATTTCAAAAGCACCCAATACTCAACTTTGAAGAGCATTTATGAATAATAATGCATTAGGAAAGGTCAATTGGACTTCTGGTCTAAGTATTCTGGGCCTCTACTCCAGATTCCTTAGGAAGTCTTCCTTATCGGCACAAGGAGGCAAACGATCCCAGCGAACGTTTTAAATGTGCAACTTTGCTTATCTTCCCGTATTAATGATCCTTATGGCAGTTGCTGTATTAACCTTATCACACAGCGTAGCAATAAGGGAGGCCTAATGTGCAAGAAAGGGAAAAGCATCCCGTTTAATCTCAGGGACCTTTTTCTAACCTAGCAATTTTCTGACTGTCAGGCAGGGTGAAAAATGAAAGTTGGGCTTTTACTGGGTTTTTGTAAAATCACAAAGAAGCTAAATGTTTTCAAATGGGAGACTCACTCATCAGTGGGAAGGGAATCCAGATTAGATTATCCACTAATGCCCTGGCCTTGTGAGGTCTGCTAAGGAGCTCTGGCCAGGAGACAGGAAGGAAGTCTTGAGAGAGCCGGTCTCCTTCGGGGCTCTGAACTGTTCATCTGTGGGGTAGGCACTACCAGAACTCCCAACTGTCCCTGTCCACGTGGAGGAGACTCCAGGACCCCCTTCTTTTAATTCCCTCTTAACTTTGACAACAAAAGGAACCTTGACCCCCAAGACTCTTGCATCCTTTGTCTCAGGGTACCTGAGAAACCACCTAACTTCAAGATGGAAATTAGTCTTCTCTTTCAGGGGCAAATGCTTGCACTCACCACACACAGTGGCAGGGTGAACCCAGCCCCTTCCACTTGCCACGCCAGGTAATTTCTTTTTCATTATCCCTTTAATGCAAAGCAGGGCCACTGATTACAAAAAAAGCAGTTTGACTCCAGCAATAGGCCTTCTTTGGTAACCCTCACTGTCGTGGAAATTCCAGCTGCTCCAAGAATAAGAGGCTCAATCCATATTTGCCAGCTCTAATATGAAATCTGTCAGAGCCCAAATTAATGAGTTCCAAATTCCTTACATCACGATAACAGGTTAAGACTGGTCAATTAATTACATAAATCCTTCCCGATTCATTGTGCGTTTGCAGCCCAGATTGTGTCTTACATTACTCCATGACACAAGGCCTTTTGGCTCCTGTTGTTCCGAAGAAAGGCCCCATTTAAGTGGAGGCTGCCTGCCACGGCAAAATGTTAAATGTCACACGTTAAACGTGCACTTTTCTGTAATTGCTTTTGTTAAAAAAAAAAAAAAAAATTAAAGTGCGGGGCTCCGCTCCTAACACACCACGGTGCTGAGGGCTGGGACTGTACCGGGCACCAGCATGGTCAGTACCTGTGCTCTGTACTACAACTCAGACTTTCTTCTGTAACCATGCTTTGCACAAAGAAGCCGGAAGGCTGGGTTTATGGGAATAAACCCGGTCCCCCTAAGATCAGTAGTGGCAAAGATAGACAGTTAAAGGTGCTCTTTTTTTTTTTTAAATAAAAGGATTAAGATCTGACTTCAGCTTCTCTTGTCAGGCAGTAAAATTACAATTAAACGTGTAACCCATGGAGGACCTAGTTAACTTGAAAAGGAAGGCACTTTATACAAGTGTATACGGTCCATGTGTAGTTCTCGTCGCCAAAAAGGATGCTCCTGACGGCTTTGCTATTTGGATTTGTAACTGATGTGCACGTATAGAGGGTAGAATTGAGGACTCAGGGGGCCACAAAATCATCAAGGCAAAAAGTTTTGTTTTTTGTTTTTGTTTTTGTTTTGCTTGAAAAAATTAAAAACCGTCCAAATGAGTTTGGTGTCAGCTAGGTAGACCGTGATCTGAAACTGTGACTCTGGACTCCTAGCGCCGTCTCCCCTTCACGCCACGGTACTGCTTTGTGCCCGGATGCAGAGATACCATTTCCTGAACCATCTCACGGCAGCCTTGGGATCTGGCAAGCACCAGCGAGCAGATGATGCTTTGGGCAGAGCCCGCAGGGTACCAGCTGCGCCACGCTGCCCGACAGCGACCCCATCCGTCCACCCGTGGCCTCGCACGGCCGGTCATCCTCAAGTGGCCTGGCTCGGCAGCTTGGGGACCTCTATCTCCCCACGCGCCTTACACACCAGCCTCACCCAAGACCCAGAAGCACGTGCCCCTACCCCAGCGGCCCCGTTCTGCCACCGGGCACAAGTGTCCGCGCCGGGTCAGGGGAGAGATGGATGTTGGCGTACTGGGCTCCAGTCTGGAAGATTCCAGGCTCCTGGGGTACAAGCTCAGCAGCGTGGGGGTCATGGAGCCGATGGAGCCATGTGCACGCTCTCGGTGGCCGGGCGGCGTCTGAAGAACAAAGGCCCACGTGCCTCCCCCACCCGCGCCCGGCATGTGTGCGGAGGCTTTGTTTGGTCCGCGCTGTCCGGTGCGGGACGCTGGCGGTGGGTGCCCGAGGCAGGTGGGCCGTGGTAAATCGCTCTCCACCCGCCCACTCCAAATGGCTCCCCCGCCCCACCCGGTTCCGCAGAGCAGTTGCTATGGGTTACCAGGGCGGTTGCCATGGGTTACCGGACCGAGGAAGCGGGAGCGTGCGTGGGATGGCGGGAGCGTGCGGGCTGCTGAGCCGAGGCCCACGGGGGTGGGGGCTGAGCTATAAAGAAGGCCCAGGTAAGAGACGCGATTCCACGCGCGATGCCACGCAGAGCCTGCCGGCTTTGGCGGCGTCTACACTTCTCTTCCGCTTAAAGCAGAGTGCATTCTGCGGAAATTTTTGGAGCTTAGTTTTCTTCTCTCCCTCTTTTCTGCTTTATCTTTTGAAAAGAAGTCTTTGGATTTTGAAGGAAAAGGGTCATGAACTAGCAGAGTCTGTGCAGCTAAAATAAATTAGTGTCCAATGCACTGTGCTTAACAAGGACCTAGAAGTTTCCAGCAAGAGGGAAGGGCAATTGTGTTTGACTTAGAGGGACAATGGTGACGAGACTGTAAGATGCATATGGCCAAGAACAAAGCCCCAAATCCTTTGTAAATACATCAAAACCCAAAGTTATTGTTTCTTTACGTGCTAATTTTTTTTAGCTCCATTCTATTAAAATGTCTGCATTTCTTGTGCTGACTTGCAAAGAAAACTGTATCCATGCCTTTAATGAATGTCAAGTTGCCACAACAAAGTTCAGACATTTTATATCTGGAAATGTGTTCATAGCAAATTAAGAAACAGTTTTCTTCCAAAACAAAACTGTATTGAAATAAAATGTTTCCTCTGTGAAAAAAAAAAAAAAAAGATGCTGCATTGTATTCATAGGGTACCAGCTAAGTAATTTAAATATTAAGAGGAAGACGATTTAGAACAGAATAAGCCTTCCTAATTTTTGAACAGGAAAAAAAGAGGCCTTTCGTGCAAAAGGCTCAATACTTAAAATCTTATTGTACACATTTAACTCAATGATAAAGCACCAAAATAAAGAAACTGAGTTTAAAACAACATCCAGCTACCACTATCGGATATAATGTGACTAAACAAACATCTATAGTTTCCTGGTGGTTTTTGTTTTTTAACTGAAATTTTTAACTAGAATTAAAATTAGTTTTTAGCAAATGAGACTTTAAGTCTTAAGTAATAGGTTGTTGACTTTCACTGTTGACACCTTTAGCTACCTATAAAGTCAGCTTTAAAACAAATGCATAGGATTATGACCTTCCAGGTGCAAGGGCTATCCTTGCAGAATTATCCAGGAAAACAGAGTTTTGCTGAATGTAAATCAGAATTAGAATCCCTAAGCTTAACTCACATTAAAAGTAGTACTAAATGTCTGTGTATTTAGTTACAGGTGTAATTACTTCGCTCTCCCCCAGACAGAAAAGAAAAAGGCAAAGCAAGTGACCCATTGAAGTTCATCGAAATATCCAGGCCCCTCAAAGCCAGTTTGAAAAAGCAAGTGCTCAGGTGTGGCTACAGCAGAGCAAATACAAGCACAGCAAATATCAAAACCAAGGCTTATCAAAGTTCTTCATAAAAAACTACCAGTAATTTTAAAAATATTGAATTTAGGTCTGAGTCAGAAGAAATGTATTCTCTTATGTAAAATAAGTGATCTGATCCAACAATGTTGTTTTCTATGTTTAATGTGAAAACAATGACCTTGTGAAGTTTACAGAGCAAATATTAAGCATCACTTAATATTAACTTGTTTACTTGGATGGTTACATAATCTCATCAAGAAACAGTATGACAACTGGTGGCACAGTATATGCTCTTCTCACGTGCTGTAGAACATAAATGTTGTGAATTCATATAATTTACTGAGGGGTGGGGATGGCTCTAGAATTTAGCAGCTGCTAAATCTTCCTGCATTAAATTAATACTAGAGGACAAGATCTAAGACACTAAATCAAAATATTTATAGAAGTTTAATAATGTGTCAGAAACTTTTTTAAAAGGAGAAATTAAAGAAACCATTCTTATTCTAAATTTAATATTTGTTTCTTTCTTACCAGTTCTCTGAAACAAGCATTTCAAAGGACAATTCAATAACTTTTTATTAATACAATAACTTCTAAACACCCAAGTAAATGGCTCCTTTCTGCAGCAGCTTTTACACCCAGTGAGAGTGGGAGCCATTCACTGAAAGCAACAAGTTATCCCACCTAAGTGAAAATACCTTCTTTTAGCCACCAAAGATACTGTGCATCGTTGGTGGGGAGGACCTGGCTAATTATCCCAGGAAAATGCTGCCTCATCTGAAATGGGAGGTTCACAGCGGACCCAAGGCATCTTATATTTGGGCCACAAAGAGAGAGATAACTATCCAAATTAAGCCAATCTTCGGGTAGATACCTTTAAAAGAAAGGGCTTCTAAAACACAAATATGAGCTCTGACATTAGCAACCTGACTTCCACTCCAAAATTATTGAAATATTTATAGATAAAATTAATTTAACTCATAAATACCTTCTTCCAACTTAAAAGTAAGTAGTGAGGAGCCACTGCTGTGAAAGTTACCAGGTGATTTTTTTTTGTAATGCACATTTTTTTTAATGTCAGAAAATAAATCATAAGCTATGATTCTAACTACACAGTGGTAAAATGCCTTGTTTGCCAGAAGCCATGTTTAAGCTGATTTTGGACAGTGAGAATGTATTTCTAAATCTACGGATGGCAAATTTAAGCAAAATTACGAACATGTCTATTCTTTTCCCCCTAAGATGTAAACATTACTTTAGTACGTCTTTATTTGTAAGACATATTTTCCATTTACATGTGAAATAGTATACTGGAAAGCTTAAATACTCTTAAATATTTCAGTCAAACACAGCGTTTTCCAGAGTAGAGGACGTCTCCACAAAACAAGAGCCACGTGTCAAAGAGGCAGTGTGCGGCGACGCGGTGACTCTACCCTGGCTCCAGTCACACGCTATTTACCCTAACTTCCCCAGGGACCCTGCAAGGATGCTCTGTCTGGGCTTTAAATGCTACTGGTACACCTAGCTCCTTAAAATTCAGCTAAGACCAACTGTGCTTTATTCTTATATACACAGCATATGACTTACTTCACTGGAGAGCAGGATCATATTTACAAGTATTATATGGCAATAAAGGGTCGTATGGCATTCACAGACCGTACAGCTTTTGTACAGAAGCCTGGCTAAAATTAGACAACATAAAAATACTACCACTAATAACCCACCACTGTAAGTATTTGACTACCTAAGATAGTAACGGTGGCGTTAGGTAAGGATCTATCGTGAGCCAGCGTTCCCGCTGGCTGGGCACGGTTTCGTGCCTGAGGTGGCGGCCGGGGGATTCCTCCTCAGGACTCCTGCAGAGCTGGGCTTGCTTTGCATCCCTGGGTGCCGCTGTCATCGCTACTGTGTCCAAGCCCAGAGGATGAACTGGAAAAGAAGAGAGGGGGAAAATAATAAAAAGAGGAAATTGGTTTTCACAACACACTCAAAGCCCGAGTAACAGAGGGGAACTTTAATTATCTCCAGTCACAAAGAGAGACAGGAAATTTGGACTTTTAATTAGCCATTTGGAGTGCAGTTGGATATTTTTTTAGCTAGATAATTTAAACGCGAATAATTCAAGTCTGACTAAATGAAAGTCACATAATCAGAATGCAGATAATTGAATTTCTGCTGCATTCATTAATTCAGTGTGGAGGTGTGTGTGAAGACCACTATGATGAGCTGTCACAGCTCAATAAAATCTCAGTCAATTAATTTTTTCATTATCTTAGTATTACATCAACAAAAAGCAAAATGTGTATATATCTATGTGCATGCACATGGACACTGTGTGTTATATAAATATGTCTGTTAAATCAAAGTGCAAAGAAATACCTTTCTGAATCATAATCTACATCGTTGTCTTTTTTCCCTTCTTCGTCTTCTTCAGGGAACCGTCTATTCATCAAGGCAAACTTGTGAATTGCTTCTTCCACCGAGTACTTGGTCTGCCCGGAAACACATGCCTCGATGTCCTCGGAGTTCAGATGGCTCTGCAGAAAGAGGTGCAGGCTGCTGTCGGAGAGCAAAAGTGCATTCTGCAGAACTCTGCACGGGGGAAAAAAAAGAGGAAAGAAAATAATTGATGAGCAGGCATGGGCAGAGATCGGGGCGCAGACAGGAAACCCTTGCAACGGTACCACTGATCTCTCCGCTCCTCTGAGAACTTTGCCCCGACACTGGGCCCTGCCCACCAACGGGGTGAAAACATATGCTAACTTTTACTCAATTATTTGGAATCTTAGGTGAGTAAAAACACGAAGCTAATGGTTAAGGACATCTGTTAAAAGAATAACTTCAAGGACATTTCTTCCATTTAACCATCTGTTAAGACCATGTGGATTAATTATGGAAATGTTTTGCTTCTATGGTTATAGAAATGTATCCTACTTTTAAAAATTTACGACCGACGGCACGTCAGTGCCGCCGTCTTTACTGAGTGAGCTGTCACGAACCATCAAGACTTCCAACTACCACTAAAATTACAGGAAAAGTCCAATGCCCTCCGCAGCACATTCTGCACTTTACTAGTGTGCTGTGTACGTAAGTACACGTTTACAAGGCTCCTTTGAGGCGGCTTTTCCAATATCTAAAGTTAACTAAAAACTTCTGCAGCAGTGCATCTCTTGTCAAAATAAGCAACCAAGTAATTTTGCTCCTAAGCCTTGTCCCCAAGAAGGGTAATCTGGTGCTAAGTACACACTGGTGGTCCAACAGGACAGACTTGACACTTGTTACCAAGACAGCACAAATTTCAACTACAGCATCAGAACCAGATGGAAGTTAGAAACTGGCCCCGTAGCAAGCATCTAGCATGCTCACGTTCGTGTTCACAGCCGAGTATGTGCTTTTCTGGGTTGCCTTAGAGTAAGAAACCAAGGCAGTGTCCCCTCACACTTAAATAAAAACTGGCTTTTCATCCTTTTAGCAAATATTTTTGAAATATGATACTGAGTCTCTATTAATGGTGTTCAATGGTGACATTACAGGACACACGAGGACCAGGATGTAGGAATTAACGGGGAGATGCTACAACCCATGAATCATTTTGCACGACATGGGATTTTCTCATACAGAGACTATGAAAACCAGATCACACATTTCAGATGAAATGAAACTTGCTTTATACCTTGCATGTTTAAACAAGTAATTAGAAAAGTAATTCTCCTCTGGACATTAATACCAATTTTGTTAAACACCAAGGGCATCACAATACCACATCCTTTTCTTCCAGACAACACAGTTCTTTCTTGAAGAAGGCAAATGTCTACAAATGCACGAAGTCCAGCCATCCCTTCTGCCTCAACAGATTTATAAATGTAATCTGGGGGGGGGGGCCTCTCTACTAAAAGCAAAAGCAAGACTGTTGTGCTCTGCAAAGAGAAAATCTCAAGGAAACGTCTGAAGTGCTCAACGCTGTGCTCCTCTGCCCTGGTCCTCCCAGAAGATGGCCGTAGGGCACACTAAAGGTTCATTTGCCAAGCAGTAAAAGCCTTGGACTGCACTAAAATCTATCTTCCTTGTTTACAAATGCTTCCCATTCATGCCCTAAAGAATCCAAATTAGGAAAGAGTTTTATGGCCACAAGCCCCCCCCCCCATACGAACTTGGACCCGCTGTGCAGTCTGGGCCTCGTGCTTCCGGTGGCTGTCCTGTTGGCAGCTTCCCACCAGCCACAGGACAAGTGGCTGTTCATAGGATTGTACACACGGCTTTGTTTCTGTTGGAAATGTGTTTTATTTTCTCTATAAAATAATGGGTGATCTTTAAAATTGATTTTAGATGGTCTGAGGCATTACACAGCACAGAAGTAATGTGCACTAATGGCGACGATATTGGACACAAATTCATTTTAGCTTTATTTCACGTCTAAAGCAATTCTACTGAGCCTTGAACTGCTCACGTACTGTTATTAACTCGCTGGGTACCTAACACATGGGTACCGCAAACAAAAGTGATCAGGGTGCAGGCTGATGGAGACCTCAAGGCTACTGTCCCTTTTCTTCTGCCATAATTCAATTTCCAATTTGACTGTGCATTAGTCTCCTTAGCTCTCAGTTTTCTGCTGAATACTGCCACCTGGAGGACACAAGGGTGAAAAGCGAGAGTCCACGCCACCCAGTTCACTGGGAAGAGAGGTAAGCGTGGGGGACAGGAGACAGACATCCCCCTGAATACTCATACTCACAGGGCCCTGAGAGAGCTCGGAACCACTGTGCCTGCTGAGTTTAGTTTTATTTTTTAATTTTTGTGCCTTGATGGCTAAATTTAGGCCACCAGGACTGTACAGGTATGAATTTGAAACAAATAAAAAACTACTTTAATATATATATCAAATATATATTAAATTTATTTATATATATTTAATATATATATATATATTCGTGTTTTCATTTTGTGGTCAGGTAGTTTACATTGTAAAATTTAAAATGCAAATCTTAGAGTCCAGAGTGGTGGTACTCACCTGTAATCCCAGTGCTCAGGAGGCTGAGGCAGGAGAACCAAGAGTGAGACCATCTCAAATAATAATAACTTTAAAAATATTTTTTAATTTAAAAGATGTAAGCTTTGGGAGGATGAGAGGGCATGGTGCCTCTTCTGAGTGATAGTTGTTTTACCCTCCATCAGTGTTGTGTCTACCACCATCAGAACAGGAAAGCCTTTGTTTTCCTCAGGCATATCTCTGCCACATTTTCCACAAACAAATCTAATGATAGAAAATCAACTTCAAGGGCTGGAGAGAGGCTCAGTGGTTAAGAGCACTGGCTACTCTTCCAGAGGAGCTGGGTTCAATTCCCAGCACCTACACAGCAGCTCACAACTGTAACTCCCATTCCAGGGGATCTGACACCCTCACACAGACATACATGTAGACAAAATACCAATGCACATGAAATAAAAAAATAAATAGATAAAAAGAAAATGAACTTCAAGCTTACTACAACAAGGACTTTGTAAAGCAGTCAATAAACATAATTATTAGAAGCTGCCACCAAAATAAACGGTGATGGTGGCGGCACACTTTTAATCCCAGCACTCAGGAGGCCGAGGCAGGCAGAGCTCTGTGAGTTCAAGGCCAGCCTGGTCTACAGACCAAGTTCTAGGACAACCAGGCCTATATATTGAGACCACACACACAAAAATATAAAATAAAATAAATGTATATTATTCTCAAGCCTTCATAGTGGGAGTTTCACAAAGCAGCCTGTAGAATTTTAAAGGAATTTCTGGAAATATATTTACAATGCAAGTCCAAAGTTGCCTCTTCCCCACCCTCTACCCTGACAATGCTGGACAAAGCAAGGCCTGCTCTTCCCCTCACTGGACACAGTGAAGTCTGGTTTTCCTTAATGCGATTTTACTAAGCATATTATACAGTGGGTCAGTTGAAGAACAATATGATGCACAAAATCATTTAATTCTACAGATGCCCTGGATATTCTGAATTCAATATGATGCTCCCTATACACAGCTGTAGTGTACGGAAGGTTGATGCTGAAAACAAACAAACAAACAAAATTAACTTGGCCTCTTCTTACCATGAGAGAAATAATTTAAATCTATAAATATTCATTGAAAGATATTCATAATCTATGCTGTGGTGCCCTCTATTGAACATAGAGATTTATTAAAAAAAAAAAAAAAAAAAAAAATGTGTGTACCTGTGTGTGTTTGTGTTTGTGTGGGATGTGTGTCTCTCTCTGTGTGTCTGTGTGCACACCTCTGTGTACGTGTCTTTTGTTTAAAAACAAACAACTTTCTCACACAGCCATCCTCCATTACATAACCAGTTCAAGGTCAGCCTGGGCTGTCCTCAAACACCAACAAAACGTGAATAAAAATTACAGAAAAGCACATCTAATAACGTCTAAACTGGCGGTGTGTGCTCTCACTGGGATGCATTCCGTAAAGCAGAGTCAGCCCAGGCGGAGACTCCCACGGACTTCGCAACTCTAATCCATAACCTTCTGCCTCCGTTCCTATTGGAAGAGCCTACAACTTAGTACTAGGAGAGAGAAAACAAAAGGACAATTACAGTCACGGGGGAAAAGGAACGTCCGAAGTCTCACAACCACCGGCCGGTTCAGCTTGCCGTGGCCGCTCTGCTGACCACAAACTCAGCACTTCCTAGCACTCAGGACCAGCCTGTCTTCCTACAGGTGGCTCGTTTGTACAGGTGAGACGACACTCCCCACCACCCAAGACCAGTGAGCACTGAAACAGAGCACCTGGAGCGTCCAGCACGGTCAAGATCAACACATCGTCTTCTCCGACGACCAAACAGAGAAAGAATCTCCGATTCCTCCTTGAGAGTCAGCCAGAATCTGTATTGTGCTCATATTGAGTACATATTATTACACAAATAACCTTGAAATGAAAATTTCACTTTACGTTGCACACACATACATATGCAGAAATATTTTTTCATGGCGTTTTAACGACTTCAAAATTTACATAAATATCAAAATTTTTAAATACATGCTTAGAGTCTGTAACCAGCACATGTCACCTATTAATGCTATTGATTCTAGAGGCCTTCCACCAAACAAGGGATCGGCTACAGATGGATGACCCTACTGAATGGGGGACCATTGATCCCTCAGGTCCTGAAGGGTACAGCTCACCCAGCTGCCCTAGGCGACCTACGGCTGAATGTAGGAGGGGCACCAGGGGCGAAGACAGGGGTGGCTTCCACACATGCCCAAACTGAACCAAACAGGAGAACGGCGCAAAGGATAAAGGAGGGCTCAGCCATTGGGCCCAGTCCAAAGCCAACTGGGAACCGTTATTTATTTATTCCGTGCGCTTGTGGGGGATGCATGCATGCCACACCACGCAGCATGTGGTTCAGAGGACAACCTGTGGGAGTCTGCTCTCTCCTTCACCACAGGGGTTCTGGGGATCAAACTCAGGCTGTCTGGCTTGGCGGCAAGCACCTTTACCCACTTTTATTTTTTTTAACTTTTAAATTAGATTTATTCCGCTTACTTCCGCTTACATGTGCTTTGCCTACATGTATGTATGGGCACTGCATGTGTGCGTGGTACTCATGGAGGTCAGAAAAACGTAGCAGAGCCCCTGGAGCTACAGTCATGGATGGTTGTGAACCACCATGTGGTTGCTAGGAAACAAACGCTGGGTTCTCTGCAATAGTAACAAGTGCTCTTAACCACTGAGCTGCCTCTCTAGCCCCTCCCACGTCATTGTTTATGTGAAACTAATTCATTAGAAACAAATGTTCACATGGAGTGAACAGTGTCCCAAGACAGCCGTCTGCTCCGTGATTTGATCCTCGGATGACAATCCATATTTTATATGTACGTGTATTTGGCCTCTATGTACACTTGTACACCAGACAGGTGCACATGTGCATATCTGGTGCCCAAGGAGGCCAGACGTGGGCTTTGACTCCATTGAAACTAGAGCTTCAGAGGGTTGTGAGTTGCCATGTCGGTGCTGGGAACTGAACCCAGGTCCTCTGGAAGATCAGTACATGCTCTTAACTACTGAACCATCATCCCTCCAGCTCCCAGATCAAATGTGAATTACTTCAGAGCTCCCAGTGAGAGCGGAAGCTTCGTAGGCATTCCTGTGTCTGGTCCTGTAGCCCTGGCACACGGCTGGCAGATGAAGGGTCAGCAGGTGCATTTCAGGATCCTTGCCAAGCAGTTATCCGAACACAGCTACCAGCAAGGACAGCAACACACGGGCTACACTGCTCCACGCCACAACCAAAACAACTAAGGGACTCACAAGAATCCGGGTTCCATAGCCTGGAATAGCAAGAGCCAGGACTGCCGGGAGCCTTAGCCCCAAGTCCCTCGAGATCCTGAAGCAGGATGCTCGCCACCGTAACGTGCCTCAAACACAGCCAGTGGACGGCCAAACGATACCCAGTACCAAACCCCTCTGCCCTAGCACAGTCCGTGGGAGCAGATGATGGGGGAGCAGCTGTGACGGAATAGTGCTTGAAAACAGTGCAGGGAGCAAAAACCAGACGCTGGGCCTGGCGGCACACGCCTGTGATCCCAGCAGGCAATCGGGAGTTCAAGGCCAGAGTCAAGTACGTAGTGGGTTTGAGGCCAGTCTAAGCTCCAGGAGACCCCGTTTCCAAAGACCAGCGACAGGAATGATCAGTGCCCTGAGCTGACCTAGTGACATAAACACAAAGATGCTTTCTGTCCCTGGACCTGCACTAGCCCAACAGCTCCCCAGTGCCAGCCAGGGCTGCCAGCCAGGGCTGCTCGCCTGCTCCCTGCCCAGGCCTCCCAGGTGGTGGCCAGGCTGCAGGCTTCCCCGGGGGAGCATCTGGAATGAGGCTGCCCTGTGGACATGAGCTCCATCTTAAGGGAGAAGCCCTCGGCCCCCTGGGCACCTTGGCGACGACAGTTAACAAAAGGGAACAACTGGGAAGCCCCGACCAGCTCTCTGCTCGGTCACCACTGTGACGCCACGGAGGACACCGCTGTAATGTTTTCAGAGGACTCTTCGCACAGTGACCGCTCTGGTGCCTGTCCTTCCCCTGCCCTCTCTCAATTCATAAGCTTCCAGCTCTCCGCGTGTCCCAGTGACCTCTTGGAAGGAAAGGCACTGGGTCAATCTAATAGAAATAAGTATTAATATTCATGTGCATACTGAATCCCCAGGCCCTTTATAAGTGAGCCATATGGGGAAAGCAGCATATTGTTCCAGGACTAGCTCGGGGTCCTATTTAGTAAACTCAAAAGGAGATCATTTCAGATCCCAAAGCCACTGGAGAAGAATGGACCCTTGGAGACCCCTGCTTCTAACTGGTACTCACCTGACTCTGCCTACTTCCTTATCTAGAAAAAAAATATAGATAGGTAGATAGATAGATAGATAGATAGATAGATAGATAGATAGATAGATAGATAGATAGAAGCTCACAGCTCAGCCCTGAGTGTGCTATAATAATAATAATAATAACAACAACAACAACAATGGCGGTCAACACCCGTAAATTAGGTTGCCAGGCACCGCTGTCAATGTGTAGCCTACGTCACTGTCTCAGTCCTTATGGGAAGGGCGACCATTGTCCCCATTTTACAGGTGGGACCGACCACACAGGCAGAGAGAAGGAAGGGGCTTGCCTAACTCCCAGCCAGTAAAGTGGCAGGTCCAGGATTTGAATCCCAGGAGCCTAGCTTCAGAGTCTGTGTGCCACCCGGAGTGCAGCAAGCCTCCTGCGCTGGCATTCTAGAGAGCAAGGGACACAAGGGACGTCACGGTGGAGAGGACCCGGGGCGGCTCCCGCAGGAGTGTGCCCCAGCACAGAAATCCAGAGTCAACCTCCCGAGGACACGTGCGTTGACAAGGCATTCTCTGCGAGAAGAATAAAGCCATTCAGACAGAGGAGGGCCGTCAAGGCTCCGGGACAGACGATTTGGGCCCGTCAATTCTATCTGCTGTAAACAAAGCCAGTTTTAAGGAAGGGCTTCTTTTAAATAACAGGGCACACTTATTTCCTGGGAAATGTTACTTCTGTCAGCCGGACTCCCGAGGAACGTGCATCCACTTTACCTCAGCTGCTTTGGGTTTGTTGTTGTTGCTGTTGTTGTTTTAGGGTAGGAGAGTACTTGTTTGACAAGGAGTAGCCTAGAACTCACTGCAAAGCTTGGGCTGGCCTCAAATTCACAGAAATCCTCCTGCCTCAGCCTCATGAGTGCTTCCATTAGAAGTGTAAGCTGCCACGGTCTCTACTTGACTCTTAAGAGATCATGTGTTTATTCTCTGATTCAGTCATCCATTGTTTCTAGAAGGCTCCCTTCATATCAGTACCATTCAATGTGAGCCACAAGATGGCGCTCTAATACAGGATATGAACATATGTGGGCCACAGTTCAGCAGCATTTCAGAGATGGAATCTTCCACACAGGTTCTCTCTGCCTATACGCCCAACTCGGCTACAGACCCTTACTTACTTTCTGAGGAAATCTTCCAAGCCCTGACGACGCTGGTCAACGTGCTGGCGATTGTTCATGTTGAAAAATAGATTTTTAGATGGAAGTTCTGGTAATTGTCTGATGAGAAAAAAAAAAAAAATCAATCAGTAAATAAAGGTGACTCGGCTATAGAAATCACTCAAAGTGAAGGCATATTGTGCCTGGTAATAATTATCACACAGTTATCACATAATTATTGCTGTATAATATTAACTTAAAGGAAAATCTGTCTTCAAACGATCCTGGGGCTCTTTGTAATCAATATCCATAAAAACTGGTAAAGTCACGTGATGGATTTTAAATTCAGATGCAGGAGGCACAGAACTAACCAGAGGAAGGAAGCCTGTGGCCTATCCTTACCTGGTGCATCTTGACACTATCAGCTTTCAGTTCTGGACTACCAAGACAGATCACAATTTAACCCATAAGTCACTTACACCAGCAATGCATTGCTCTGGAGTCTTTGCCTCAGCCACACAAATTCTCTGTACCTTCTTCGTACACAAGATGTTTTCATGGTGAAACACATGCTGTTAGTCTGTACAGAAACAGAAAAACATGAGCCTCACCTCAGGGAAAAAGCACTTTCTTATTACATACATAACTCATTGCTTCCAAAGATGAGGCAATAAATTCTGGTGGGCATAGTAACCCACACTGTCATCTCAGACCCAGGAGGCTGAGGCAAGAGGGCCAGGAGTTCAAATCCACCTTTGGCTACAAAGTGAAACCCTATCTTGATAAACACATACACACACTCACACACCCTAAAATGTAAAATGCTCAGGGGCATCCATTGCATTTTTAACAGCATCCGGGAGCTTTTGTAGATAAGAATTGACCTCCCACAGCCCTTCACAAGGCATCACAGACATCTGCATCTCAACATGCATGTCACCAGTCACTGGGAATCCTGAAGTCACTGCTCAACTAGACAACATTTTCCCATCCTGCTTGGCAATGAGACGGATGGGGGATTTGAGTCAGGAAAACAATGGAACCCCAGTTCAGCATCGGTATCCATGATGGGCAGACATAAATGTCGGCCCTGGTTCTGCTCCAGGAAAATGACATCAGCTCTGGTTCCCTGAGTGGGAAAACAGGGTGGATACAAAGATGAGCAAAGAGCACCTGGCAAGCACAGTTAATACCATTAGTTACTAGCTGTCTGTTTCCCTGTGGCAGCCCCGAGACAGGCTCGGGAAATAACAGGTCCAGAGTCCCCAGCCTCCGCTGCGCCATACAATGTCACTCCTTTGGGTAAACACAGAAGAGTAAATAGTCTCCCTGGGCTAAAATGCAAAGGTGGCAAACATCTGTGGCTACTAGTTTCAAAACACAAGGTCATCTCTGCGAGTGTGAAGGCTCACACTTAGAATGCAAGGACTCCAGAGGGTGGGGCAGGAGGATTGCCACCTGACTGGAGTCAATTTGGGTTATAAATGAACTCCAAGCAGTCTGAGCTACGAAGTGAGATCCTGTATAAAATCTCAACCACTACCCCTTTAAAAAAATAAATAAATAAATAAAACCTCTACACACATGTATATTGTTTTGTTTTGTTTTTCAAGACAGGGTTTCTCTGTGCAGCCCTGGCTGTCCTGAAACTCCCTCTGTAGACCAAGCTACTCAGAGATCCACCTGCCTCTGCCTCCCAAGTCCTGGGACTAAAGGTGTGGGCTCTAGACCCAGCTTTATATTCATTTTAAATGAAGTTCATAACCATTGCATTGCTAAATGAGAAACTACCTTTTTGCTACTAAGATCTGTGTATTATTACAAAACTATCCTGCCAAGGAAGCTCAGCTGTATCCTCGGGAATACATCTAAATGACTGTATGCATTTGTCCGGAAGCTGGCCCCGTGACACACTGGGGAAAGTTCCTGGGTGCAGAGAGGTTCAGAGCCTCACCTGCAAAGGCTGTACAATACTACACCCAGCCACTTCTGCATTACAGAAATGAAACAGGCCTACAGCATGGTGACATTCTGCAGGACAACTTCAAACACAGCCTGACTCTAATGCACTCCTTGGAGACCAAGACTTTTGTGACACCAGAATCAGGGCCCTAACGAGGCCCAAGCAGACATCCCCTCTGCACTCTCCACACAGAGCTCCAGGCCCCTGCCGGGACTTCGGACATCGCCAGTACAAGCTGGACCCATTAAATCCCATTTCCCAGCTCACAGTCACCACGGGTGCCGGTAACAAAAACCCACAGGATCCTGATACCAGAGCAAGGCCCATCTGTGATTCCTTCAACCACGGGCAGGCAGCTCTGTCCTCCACTGCTCTGCAGTAACAAGTAAATATGGACATCCCAGAGTCATCTGGTATTTTTTCCCTTGAGGTTCATTGGAGTAAACGGATTCCCAGCTGATGTCCTCGGAGCTAACCAAGGCTAGCCAAAAGCCTCACTCATCTACCAGCTGTACACTGTACCACAGGAGCAGGTCTACACTGAGATCACCGACTAAGTCAGTTCCTCTAAATCCATACGCTTGCCTCTGACCTCCACCACCAAGCCAAGACGTACTCACTGTCAGCTGATGAGCACTTCAAGAAATACCAGAACACCACCAAAATAGCATGACTTGAGTCCAGGTAGAGTTCTCAATTCACATCGTGCAATTTATTAGCACAGAATTATCTATATTTCACTACCTCCTGAAAATAATCAAATTTCAGGATGCCCCCAAGTATGTGACAAGGGCTCACAAACATTTTTAGAGGCGTTAAAAGGCAACTAAATAATTTCATTTTGTTCCAAATGCTTATTATTTTTTTTGCACATTCTGTTCCAAATGTTTTTTTCTTTTTTGCACATTCTGTTGCAAATGCTTATTATTTTTTTGCACATTCCTTCTTTTTTGGGGGGGAGGGGGATGGTCAGGGATTGAGACAGGTTCTCAAGCAGACCAAGCTGGCCTTGAATACACCATACAGCTGAGGATCCCCTTGAACTGATCCTCCACCTCTACCCCCACTTGCTGGGATCACAGGTCTGGACCTCCACATCTGATTCAAATGCCTACTCCTTTTTAAAATCTTATTCATTTAATTTCATGTGTGCGATCTGAGTGTAAATCTATGCACCCTGTACATGCTGGAGCCTGGGGATGTCAGAAAAGGGGCTGGATCCCCTGAAACTGGAGTTACAGCTGCTGTGAGCTACCATGAGTGCTGGGACCCGAACCCCCAGATCCTCTGCAAAAGGAGTGAGTGCCGTAACTGCTGCGCCGTCTCGCCAAATGCCTACTCTTATACGTCCATCATTTCCCACATAGAATGGATCCTCGGTGTGAGCTTTTTAGTAAAAACAAAAGCAAAATAACAACTTATACAGTGCCAGGCAGTGGTGGCGCACACCTTTAATCGCAGCACTCAGGAGGGAGAGGCAGGCGGATCTCTGAATTCAAGGCCAGCCTGGTCTACAGAGCGAGTTCCAGGACACCCAGGGCTACACAGGGAAACCCTGTCTCAAAAACCAAACAAACAAAAAACTGAAAACAACAACAACAAAAGCAAACAACTCATACAGCAATGGCTTAGAGAAGAACTGAAAAAAGAGAAAAGCGGGAAGAAGCCACTGAGAGCTTTTGCCTAGCTTGGTTTTCTAAACTTGGGACTCTTGAAAGAAACCATTTTAGGTGGTGTTTGGTCTTCTAGTACGATTCCAGTATCATCCCAGATGACACTGAATGATGCTGTGTGTTACTTCACTTGCCCTGTGCGGTCCCAGATGCATCAGCTCCGGACCGGCTCAGACAAGTGAGTATCTTCAAGGCCAGTGTCTGGGGCCAGTCTGCCCACCTCCTGTCTTTCTCCAGCAGTTCCGAGGGACACGATCACGGGGGTTCGTTTGCATACTGTCTAGGCTGCCCCTGATGGACCGCAGCACAGCTGCAGCACAGCTGTGGCACAGCTGGCACAGGGCACTGTCCATGCGGCCGCATGGAGGACAGGTGTGCCGACCTTGCTCAAGGCGAGCACAGCGGCCTCTCACCACACAGGCATTTCAGGAGCTTATGGCTCCGTATTATTTCCACTCGGGGGATGTCACCTCTGGATGCTTACTCTGTGCTAGTGACTCAAAATCTAGACTAAGGCAAGCAAATGTACATAGTCACTTCCAAAATTTCTGATTCCATGTATAAAATATAAAGGCACTTATGAAGAAAAATGCTATAATGAAAACCAATACCTTGTATTAATTTAAAATGGTTAATACTACATCTCCCCTTGCCCCAAAATTCTGTCTCCTCAAAACTTGATTTATTAAACAATATATTATCTTGAGATACGATATCACAAAGAAATGCCATTGATGTGTTATATTCTTTAACCATTTTTTAAGTACTCACATCTCCATAAGGAAAGGTAATAAACATTAAAATATTGATAGTTTTTTAAAAAACAAGTACAATGTGAGCTTCCAATAAGTAATTCTTCAACTTCAAGAATCATCTTACTGTTTCGTTTGTTAATACAAGCTCAGCTGGAGCCATCCCGACCCGGTTCTTTGAATTGAGGCCTTTTTTGTTCTTGTTTGTTTGTTTAGTTCTTAGCATCATTATATCACATAAAACATTCACCACCTAGAATCCCGTTTCCTACTGACGGTGTACTTACATGAATACATATCTCGTAGTCGATATAAGAGTGCCAAAAGTCCTCCTTCTGAATCCTGGGGTCTCGGACCCAGACACTTACGAACTCCTGCAAGGGCATGGCGAACAAAAGACAGTGTCAGGCTTATGGAAAGGGCTGGAAGTTGCTGGGAGGACTGACCCGGAAGCATCAGCCAGTGCGCTTGCTGTCCCTCAGGAAACAAGAAGTAGAAACCATGAATCAGGCATCACCCGAGTCCACGAAACCCTTCACCACAAATGGAAATTTTAAATGCTGCAAAACTGAGCAGAATGCTTAGGGGCAGTGTTACTGGTGTGTGAAGACAGGCAAGAAGATATATTCCAAAACCGATCCTTAATACTCAGTCGTGAACACTAAGTTCCCATTTGTCTCAGCTTTTCAACGCCACAGCTACTGTCATCTCAAATACCTATAGGGCCAGTCTGGAAAACTGCTTTCTAGGTCACAAGGAAGACAGAGTAACAAAGGTCCCATGCAAAGCAAGAACCAGGGACGCAAACTGCCTTGCCTCAGGCTTGTGAGAATGAGCCACGGTGACTTAACAGGAAGACACACACCTTCATTCCCACTATGCTTTTCTATTTTTAAATATCTTCTCTATAGAGTAAATCATTTCACCTTCATTGTTGTGTTATGAGTTAAAAAAAAAAAAAAAGTTTTTAAAAACAGAGGCACAGCGGCACACACCTGTAATCCCAGCACTTGGGAAGTAGAGGTGGGAGGAAGGCCATAAATTCCAGGCCAGGCTCAGCTACAGGGTGAAAGTAAATTAGTAAGTAGATACACACACACACACACACACACACACACTGTGGATTTTTTTTTTTAAGATAGTAAGAGTGAAAGAAAGGAGCTGGAGAGATGGCTCTGTGGTTAAGAGCACTTGTTGTTCTTCCAGAGGACCAGGGTTCAATTCCCAGCAGCCACATGGTTAACTCCAGTTGCTAGGGGATCTGCAGCTGTCTTCTGGCCTTCCTGGGCACTGCATACATGTGGTACACAGACATATATAGGAAAAACACCTATATACATGGGGTGGTCTGAAAGAAAATGGCTCCCAAAAGGAATAGCACTATTAGGAGGTGTGGCTTTATTGGAGGAAGTGTGTCACTGTGGAGGTGGGCTTTGAGGTCTCATATATACGTGTGTGTGTGTGTGTGTGTGTGTGTGTGTGTGTGTGTGTGTGTGTACCCAAGCCACGCCCAGTGTCTCAGTTCACTTCCTGTTGCCTTCAAGATGTAGTACTCTCAGCTCCTCCTCCTGCACCATGTCTGCCTGCATGCTGCCATGTCCCATCATGATGATAATGGAGTAAACCTCTCAACTGTAAGCTGTCACCTCAATTAAATGTTTTCCTTTATAAGAGTTACCATGGGCCAAGTGTGGCTGGTGCATGCCTTTAATCCCAGCACTCAGGAGGCAGAGGAAGACTCTGTGAGTTTGAGGCCAGCCTGGACTACAGAGTGAGTTCCAGGACAGCCAGAGCTGTTACACAGAGAAACCCTGTCACAAAAAAGAAAAAAAACCAAAACAACAAAAAAGAGTTGCTGTGGTCACTGTGTCTCTTCACAGCAATAGAAACCCTAAGACAACACATAAAGGTTTTTAATTTTTTTAAATAATCTAAACAGAAGAGGAAGGCAGGCCAGGGTTTAAACAGACCTCCATGCTACTGTTCAGACAATAAACAAGAAGTTTTCTTCAGTCCATAAGATACTTTTCAAAGCAGAAAAGTAGACCATGTTTTCTGCCAGTAACACTGTGCCCAGCAAGTCTTGTCTCAGAAGGTAGCACACCCTCTGATCCTGCATCTGAGACTGTCTCATTAGGTAGCCCCAGGACAGGACCTAGGGACTGTGAGTGCATGTCCCCAACAGGCTTATTTTTTAAATGTTTTCACTGTACTTCTCCCCCTTCCTTCGATGTTTGGTTAGGTTTGGGACACAGTCTCCTGCTTCAGCCCAGGCTGGCATGGAACTATGTATCCCAAGCTAGCCTTGAATTCATAGGGATCTTCCTGCCTCAACCTCTCAAGAGCTGGGATTTTGGTCTGAGCTACCACATCCTGCCTCCTTTGGTCTTCCTGAGACAAGCCTTATCATGTGATCCAGACTGGTCTTGAACTCATGATTCTCCTGCCTCTGTCTCTCATTTTAAAAATCATTCAGAGACAGAATGAAAATCAGGTAACAAAGCTATACACATAATATGTTAATTTATTAATTCTGTGTTGTGTGTGTTAAATTCACTTTCCTGTGGTGCTTTTCACATAGACGCAGTTTGGGGTATTTTGGGTTTTTTATAGATTTGTTTTATTTTTAATTATGTGTTGGGAGTGGGTATGTAAAGGAGAGTACAGGTGCCCTCGGGAGGCCAGAAGGCATCAGACACCCCACCACCACCCCACCACCCCCACCACCACCCACCCACCCCCAACCCTCCGGGATAGGGTTACAGGTAGTTTTGAGCAACTTGGGAACTGAACTCAGGCTCTCTGGCAAGAATGGTATGTATCACCAGGCAGGGATTTGAGAGGCAGAGGTGGGCAGATCTCTAAGTTCAAGACCAGCCTGATCTACAGAGTGAGTTCTGAGACAGCCAGAACTACACAGAGAAACCCTGTCTTGAAAAACCACAAAGAAAAAAATATAGTAATAATGATATGCACTTTTAACCCCGAGCCATCTCTCCATCCCTGCACGGGGTTTTTGCAATCAAGCAATCCAATGACCAGAAAGTTAAATAGGTTATGGGCAAGTTTTCTGTGGAACCTCTCCTGCTCTCTGGAGTTCTTTCCTACTTTTCCTTAATAAATCTCTTTGCTTAGCCAGCAGGAAGGAAAGGAAGGAGAGAGGGAAGGAGGGAGGGAGGGAGGGAGGGAAGGATGGAGGGAAGGCAGGCGGGCAAACAGGTTAGGGTTCACAGCAATACCACCCTGAACACATTCAATCTCATCAGATAAATAGGTTGGGAAGAGAAGAAAAGACCACAGTCTGCAGAAGACCGAACCCCAGTCCAAGGCTCCCAACGCTGCATATACTCAAGGCTCCATTCTGGCTTTCATGGGCCTTTCTTATATACATACATACACACATACATTACATACATTATATGTTACATACACACATTATGTACATGCATATGTTGCACACATACATACTTATTTACATAGTCATATTTAACTACGCTGGTGTAAAGAGGACTATACTAATGTTTCAAAGCCTTTCTTTGACCTAAAAGTTCACTCTTCTAATTTTAAAAGAAATTAAAACAGTTTTACTGGCCCTAAAAAGTAGCATTGTCCTTGGCACTGTGTCTAATGAAGGACTGCAGGATGGCTCCGAGTCACCATGTCCCGTGGAAGCCACATTCCCACAGAGGGTGTTGGCAGAATCCGTTTTCCATGGAAGAGGAAGACATCCTCAGATGAGTCAAAGAGAGGCCAACTATTTCCAACCACTCGATGTCACACGTTCACAGCAGATGGAAAACATGGCAGCTATTGAAATGGTGGGTCTTCACACCACGTAAACAAAGGGGAAGCTGGTCAGGGTGGCTCATACCTACAAACCCAGCACTCGGGAGGCGGAGGCAGGATTGCCGTGAGTTCAAAGCCCACGGGCCATATACTGAGTTCCAAACCAATCAGGTCTACAAGGTGAGACTCAACCTCAAAACCAAAGCCACAGCCAAAGAACGGGAAGGGCCGGTGGTGGTGGTGGTGGTGGTGGTGGCGGCGGCGGCGGTAGGATTTGCTGAAGGGGGCGGAGGCAGGAGGATCATGAGTTCGAGGCCAGCCTGGGCTACACATTTAAAAAAAAAAAAAAAAGAACAGGAAGGAAGAGAAGACACGTGTGTCAACACAGCATGCATGTGTGATCTTGGCATGTCTGAACTGTAAGTCCCACTGTTACTACAAATGCCACATGTGGCCAACCACACAGCATACCAGTAATCCACTATGGTAGCCGATAAGTGGTTCTAAAATCGATACATCAATGTTTTCCTCACCCTACTTCTTTGCCGTTGACCACTTACCGGCATATCAACACTGAACAGAATTTCTAGTCACAAAACTGAATTCCGGCTCACCCGCCTCCTAAAATTATTAATTCACCAAGCCTCACTTTCTGCCTCTGGAAATGGGAAGAATGTCTGTCCAATCTATTCCAGCTGCTAGATAGATCAAATATCAAAACACCACTGAAACATCAGGGAATGCTCCATTAAAGCTAAACAAATACAAAGCAAATCACACATAGGGAGAGGAGGCTTATCAGCTCAGAGCATGGAGCCTTCCCACAGACACTGGCATTATGAAATAAGAAAATCTAATCCAGGCCTTGTGAGTGAGGAAGGAGAAACTATAAACAGGATATACTATATGGGAAAAGAAACAATTTTCAATAAAAGGGGGGGAAAGAAATAAAAAAAAAATCTAATCCAGGCCTGATGATACCCACCCATAATCCCAGCACTCAGGAGGAAGAGGCAGCAGGATCACCTCAAATGCAAGGCTAACCTGGTCTACATAGTGAGATTTGTCTCAAATCATCATCATCATCATCATCATCATCACCATCAATGGCCCCTCCTTCCTCGCAAGTCAGGATCTCATTATGTAACCCAGACTAGCTTTGAACTCTAAATCCTGACTCGAGCTCCGCCCAACACACTTTTTTTTTAAGTAAAAAATATTGATTTAGGAACTTAGTAACAAACACCATAATAGTGTAATTCTTTAGCAAAAAGTGGCCTAAAGGTTGGAGTGCACATGTCACACATGTCCTTCACAATGTGTGCAAAGGGAGACACAGTGACACGCTATGGGAAAGCCTCTCTTCCCAAGCAGGCTGGAAACTAACCTTTGCCTAGAGACCGGCATGTGAATATTCCAAACCGTACCAGAATACAGAAATGTATTTGTTGTTGTTGTTTTGTTTGTTTTTTGAGACAAGGTTTCTCTGTGTAACAGCCCTGGCTGTCCTGGAACTTGCTTTGTAGACCAGGCTGGCCTTGAACTCACAGAGCTCTGCCTGTGACTTCATTTTGAATGAGCACCTAGAATTCACTGACGCACTACGTCTCTACATTATTCTTTCAACACTGAAAGTCTTTAGCCTGGCTGATGCTCTTGCTGGCTAGTTTTTATCAACTTGATATAAACTAGGGCTAACGAGAGAGGAAATTTAATTACAGAATTACCTGCCCGAGACTGGCCTGTAGGCATGTCTGTGAGACATTTTCTTGATTGACTGATGTAAGAGGGCCCAGCCCACTGAGGGTGATGCCACCCCTGGGCAGAGGGACCTAGGATGATTAGAAAAGGCAACTGAGGAAGGACAGGGAAACAAGCCAGTGATCAGTTCCTCTATGACTTCCGCTTTAGCTCCTGCCTCAATTTCCTGCCGTGATGGACTGTGATCTGGGGGTTGTAGATGAAATAGACCCTTTTTTCCCTAACAGCTGGGGTGCTCGGCACCACTGTTCTTTTGTGGGTGGTAAGCTTGCATCCCCTCTCTGCTTCCCGCTGTGTTGCTGTGCCTCTGTGAGCCATACCAGGCTGCTGTTCCCCGACAGACCCATTTCTGGTGACCTTACGCACACGCACACGCACACGCACACGCACACGCACTGCGGGCTGGTAATCCCTAGCAGTTCATTCCAGTGCAAGTATCTTTGCATTGTACCGAACCTCCAGCCTGATCCATCAGACGTCCCAAGAGTACCAAGTGCCCATGGTCCCCACGTCATTCTGTCCCTCAACACAATAAACAGCACCCCACCCGCCCCAGCCAGTGTCGGTTCCCAGCCCCAGACTTCTGACTGCCCACTCTAGCACACACTGGTCCACCCCGTCAGACAAACTTCCCAAGGAACCTTCTTCTGTGTACCGACGCCCTCCCCACTGCAACACACACACACACACACACACACACACACACACACACACACCCCGCAAAGGACGGAGCCTCCTAGGACACAAGCCCAAAGAGATATACAAGACTCAGCTTTCCAGCTGTTACAGAAGTGGTGGCCATTGCTGAGGAGCGCAGACTCCGTGACATCTGCCTAAGGCTGGGCAGGGGGCTCCAGGGCGGCAGCTGTGTGTGCTTTCTTTCATGCCCTGGAAGGAACAAGCTGGTCTTCCTACCTACGTTACTAAAGCTAGGCCATTTTCTTTTCCTTTCTTCTGCTTCCTACCCCCACCTTTTTTTTTTTAAATTTCTCTCTTTTTGCTCCCTAATCCAATCATTTTTCAAATAACAACCCAGTCAGCACTCCTCAGATTTCCTGCCGTGACGTATTTGACTGTCCTCAAGGCACCACTGTGCTCCCTAGCTCTCAGTACGATACTGCACTAACCCCTGGGCCTCCTCTCCTGGATCCTACCATGAGCAACTTGGGCTGGCTTTCAAGACATGAACGTCTGCCACCCCCAGCGTACCCACTGACAGTCAACCGATCCTAAGCGCCTGCAGGAATGAGCAAATCGCCTTCGGAGGGAAACTAAATCAACTGAAATAAAAACGTCTTCCACCTGGCCTCTTGGACGCCACTCATCATTTGATAAGGGATTTCAGAGATGGCCTCAAGTTTATCTTAATTTACCAATCCCATCCTCCAAGGGTGTGCCAATTAACAGCAGAAGGTGACTAGAGTGATGCTTAAGATCTATGAGAACAAACTGTCTTCGAGCACCCTAAAGAACTTCAGAAACGCCTATTTACATAGAAATAATTGAAAATCATCCTGATGCCCTCAGTAACTTCGTCCCCTAAGACATGTGCCAGGCAACAATTTGCTAGCCTAGTTGGAATTAAAATATGTACTTGACTGTAATAAAAGCGCATTTATTTTAAAATATTCCGTAATTCAGATGGGCCTCTCCTCCCCCACCCCGCAATTAGTAGGAATTAGTGAAGTTTCAACACACTTCCAGCTACGAACAGCATGCCCAGACAGTCGAGGTTCACCTATAATCTCTTAATTAGACGCATCCCTCACGACCTGCCCACCATCCTTCACGGGGATGCTGACAGGCTGTCAGCCACAGAGGACAGCCCTCTGTCCCATACCTGGAATCACATGGATTTCCTATGGAAATGGCTTCCAAAGCTGCTGTTAGTCAATTTAATAACCTTATTAAACACTTTAACGACTTCTTGGGCCTAATGACTGTATCTGCTATGAAAGGAAACGCCAGGAGGAACAGAATTAAAAATTTAAAGTAACTGATCCTTCCCGCACTCCGTGAGAAAACAGGCCATGAGGTCTGTGAAAATCCAATCACTGGGTACTCTCTGATTTCCATGGCCCATTTCTCCCTGGCCCCTGCCCCAGGTTCAACCTTATCTGTCTGTCTTGTCTCCTCTTCCCTAACAGCTGGGTAATATTACCCCAACTCCACAGATAGGAGAAGCTTAAGCAACTGGCCCAAAAGTTAGATGACCAGCAAGGCCAGGCTGCGTTTATAACTCGGATGTGCCTCTTGTCCAAAGCCTGGACTCTGGTGGTTCCCTGAGCAGCAGTGTGCCGCCGCCGCCGCCGCCGCCGCCGCCGCCGCCGTCACTGTGTTCCCCTCCACTGTGTGGGATTATCTGCTGGTAGATCAATGCGGGCTCTCCTCGACTGTCGCTCCCACCCAGGATGCCATGCTTGGTCACTGTCTCCTTAGGCTCCTTTTGGCCTGTGGCACATGCATAGATGTCCCTTGTTTTTTTTGACTTTGATGGTTCTGAGAACTTGTTGGGTCTTTGGTAGACATTCCTCAGTCAGGGTTTATCAGTGCTTGTCTCGGGACCAGACTGGGGTTCTGGGTGTTTGGAAGGAAAACCATGGAGATACAGGTCCATCTTTCATCACAAACAAGGCACCTGCGGTCACTGGGATTCTTCACTGCTGTTTACGTTGATCACCTGGCTGAGACAGTGATTCACAGGTCTTTCCATCATAAATGTACTGTTTCTTATCTGTTAATACATGTGAAGATAAATTTGTGCTGATTGTTTTCTAATCACTCCTAAATCAGTTGGAGCTGGCAAAGTAGTTCTTAAAATGTATTAGAACGCCGGCCTGGAGGAGAGAGATGTTAAACTATAAATTCTATATGATCTCCGTTTCTAAAAATGCACACACACACAAGTGTGCAGGAAAGGGCGGGAAAGAGTCCAAGCTTCTATCTTCCCTTGGAGCTTATATTCTACATTGAACAAACCTTTTAAAATCTGGGAGATGGAAATAAAACCTTTCTTCGGGAGGAGGACGGAATGGAAGAGCCTCAAGTGACTGTCACACAAACGGGCCCAGAACACCAACACCATGGGAACCTGCAGTGTGGGCAAGGATTGAGATTCCAGGCTGCTTTTCTCTTCTTACTGAAACTGTACTGTCGTTTCTTTATTTTATTTATTTATGTTTGGTGGAATGTATGTCTGTGCCCCACATACACGCATGGTACAGACAGGAGACCAGCTCAGGGCATTAGATCCCCTATGATTGGGGTTAGACAGTTGTAAGCCGCCATGCGGATGCTGGGAATTGAACCCAGGTCCTCTGGAAGAGCAGTCGGTGCTCTTAACCGCTGAGCCGTCTCTCCAGCCATAGAAAGTACACTGTTCTTCAGTGGGAAGACTCAGTAACTGGGAAGAATGCCAGTGGCTGAGAATAAGAGGAGAGAGGGAGGGAATATGAAAGGAAGAGAGAAGAGAGCAGACCTTAAATTCAAGAGCGTACTGAAGGGCTCGGGATCACGGGACACAGGCACTAGTCTCTGTTTTTCAGTGATATCCGTTCATTCAAACCTTAGTTTCCAACCAGTCGCCCAGTATCAAAAGCTACAGCCCCGGGTTTTCAGGCTGCAGGGTGCGGCTCAGTGGTAGAATGCTACATGTTCTCCAGTCCTGGCACTACAAAAACACAAGCAAAAAGAGAATGCCAGGCTGGGAATCCTGCTGTGCACCTGCTAATTCTCAGCACTTGGGAGGCCCAGGTAGAGGATCAATCACCAGGCATTTAAGGCCTCCCTAGGCTAAACAGTGAGGGCAGGGCTAGCCTGGCCTACATGGTGAGACCTTGCCTCAAAATTTAAACAGAAACTTACCACCCTTTCCTAAAGCAAGTCCCAAATGTCTCCACTGGTAAGTGTGCTTGAACATATTAACACTATTCATCCATTCACGAAGGTTGTTCATCCAAAATGGCAGCAGGTCCTTCCCATCTCTGTAGCACCCTTCCCTCCCTCAGTGGACTGGCTGGTTTTGTGTGTCAACTTGACACAAGCTAGAGTCATCAGAGGAAGGGGCCTCAGCTGAGGAAAGGCCTCCATGAGATGCATTTCTCAATTAGTGGTCAATGAGGGAGGGCCTAGACCATGGTGGGTGGAGCCATCCCTGGGCTGCTGGTCCTGGGTTCTATAAAAAGGTGGGCTGAGCAAGCCATGGGGAACAAGCCATTAAGCAGTTCCTTTCCATGGCCTCTGCATCAGCTCCTGCCTCCAGGATCCTGCCCTGTTTTGCATCCCTGTCTTGACTGCCTTCAGTGGTGAACAGCAATGTGGAAGTAAGTGTAAGCCAAATAAATCCTTTCCTCCCCAATGTGTTTTTCAGTCATGGTGTTTCATAGCAGCAATAGGGACCCTAAGACACTAAGTGCTGGGGTCCTGGTGGTATATGGAATTCCCTTGGGACACTTAGACTTGCCCTATCCTGGGTATTCCCTGCCAAAACCACTCACTCAACCCAGGGGTGGTGGCGCACACCTTTAATCCCAGCACTCAGGAGGCAGAGGCAGGTAGATCTCTCTGAGTTCAAGGCTAACCTGGTCTAAATAGTGAGTTCCAGGATAGCCAGGACTATGTATAAGATCCCATCTCAAAAAAAAAGAAAGAAAGAAAGAAAGAAAGAAAGAAAGAAAGAAAGAAAGAAAGAAAGAAAGAAAGAAAGAAAGAAAGAAAGAAAGAAAGAAAGAAAGAAAGAAAATATAGAACTCACTCAGGTGTCAATATCGGGTGGTTGCCTGAAAGCCGTTGTTATTCCCCAACACGAAGTACAGACGCTTTGAAGAAGAAAAGTCCTTATCTTTAAGGTATAAGTCTCTAAAGCCGTGGGTCTCAGCATTCCAGATGCTGCAACCCTTTAATACAGTTCCTCATGATGTGGTGACCCCCAACCATAAAATTATTTCATTGCTACTTCATAACTGTAATTTTGCTACTGTTAGGAACCATCATGTAAATATCTGATATGCAGGATCTCTGACAGTCGACCCCAGTGGGGTCTCGACCCACAGGTTGAAAACCAATGCCCTAAAGGGAGACCGCCACTATCACGTTCCAGGAAGTAGGGGGACACACAGGTGTATACAGATACACAGGCACAAAGACAGGTCCCAGCCCCTAAGAGGGGTGTTCCAGTTACAGCAGCAGCTGAGGAAGAAGCCCAGCACCTTCGTGGAGGAGCAGCAGCCGGAGGGTCACGAACAAGATGTGAGTCTCCAGGACACAGTCTGTGTCCTACAAAGAGGGGCAGCTCCTTCACCGCTTCAGAAAACAAGCTTCCCGAGGCGGGGGGCAAAGGTCCTCAGTGCTGCAGAGAAATCAAACTGCTCCTCCTGGGCATCAGAATATAAAAAGAGCAAAAATGCCTGACTCCACAAAAGATGCTGTCTGAAATGTGTCCCCTGTCACACCCACCTGCCTTTCCATTTGAATTCTGGGTTCTGTCTCATTAAACACAAGGGTTGATTCAGTTGGGTCCGTCTAATTATTCTTATTAAAATATGTAACCATAATATTTTAATTGTAAATTAAAGTTGCATGCATGAATGAGTCTGAATTCATTTTAATTTTACAGTGGCCCAATGCCAAGGCCTTTTTATAGGGACAATCCATCAGCTGGGGTACTGCTCTCCTGGGAATTCAAACCAATGTGCAAATGGAACATATTTAACTAACAAGGGAGAGGCTCGCTCCCTTCTCTCCTCTTGCTAGATTTATTATGGTAATAAAGCTGCTTCGACAAGAGAGACTACAATTCCCAAATCTTAAAAAAATAAAATAAAAATGACCAAACCTCGAGGCTGGCACCACCAGCTCTGTGGAGCTGGCATGTCACCACTAGCCATCTGCACCCTGAACAAAGATGGCAAGTAGGTCTTAATCCACATGCCAATCTCATGATTAATTAGTAATGGCTACGATCTATGGGCACCAACTGGAACGCACTCATACAAACACTGGTCTAGCTTCTAGAACAATCAGTGATACTGCATCAGACCCTTCCGTGTGCAATCAGGGGGGTCCTGACTAAACAACAACCAGTCGCGACACCCTACAGACTCGGCGCCTCCAGCTGGCATTGAGTGTAAAGTATTCTTGAGGCAATCAAGGAGATGAAAACACCTTTTTAAAATGAGGCTGTCGGAAGTCTTTTTGATCCCCAACTGAGGCCTGAAGGAAGAGAAGGCATCAGCTCCTCCTTCAACAATGTATGAAAACCAATGGAGCAGGAGGGCAGTATTAGAACAGACTGCACAGAGCTATCGAGGCACCAAAATAAGCCCGAAACAGGGAGCAAGAAGTGCCCCGGGGTTGGGAGAAGTAGGAAGGAAGTCTGGAGAAAGACTTTGGGCCTGCAGGTACCTAGAAGCCATGTGCAGGAACTCTGGCTGTGCCCAGCACTCTGGGCCACATGGAGAATGAACAGACAGCTGATGAGCGGCCAGATGTTATACTACAGTTGTTATACTACAGTATACCCTGGCTCTCACTTCTCTGAAATTATTTCTTACCGACAAAACTAAGCTAAATTTTTGAACACTGTGTCCCCATCTATTTGCAGTATGTTTTTTCCATTGAAGGAATTGCCATTCTTTACATTGTTAATGATATAATCATTCCATAGTCATTTATCAGAGAGGACGTTCTCAAGATCATTGATACGTTATCTTTATCTAGTTGGTGTGATGGCTAATATTGATTATGACGGGACCTGGGCTCAAACCTCCAGGCAAACCTATGACGGATTGATTCTCTTGACTAGGTTACGTGAGACAGGAGTTCTCCCCTTAAACATGGGTGTCACCATTCGCTAAGCTCGGGTCCTGGACCGCAGAAAAGGGACAGAGTTGAACAGACTAGGGTTGGGGGAGATGCCTCAATTGGCAGGGTGTTGTGCAAGCATAAGGAAGGACATGTGTTTGCTCCCTAGATTAGGGCTTGGTGACGCAAGGATATGGTGACACAAACCTGTAATCCCAGCATTTCGGGGAGAGACAGAATCCCTGTGGTTCACCAGCCAAACAGTCTATCCTAATTGGCAAGTCCCAGGCCAAGTGAGAGACCTTGTCTCATAAAATTAGGTAGAAGGTACATGAGGAATAACACCTGAGGTTGACCCCTGACCCCCACATCATGCATCACTGCACACACACACTCTGAAACACACACACACACACACACACACACACGGGGGGGGGGGGGGGTGCTGGAGAGATAGCTCAGAGGTTAAGAGCATGGACTGCTCTTCCAGAGGTCCTGAGTTCTGTTCCCAGCAAACACATGATGGCTCATAACCAACTAAAACGAGATCTGGCGCCCTCTTCTGGTGTCCAAGCATACACGCAGACAGAACATTGTATACATAATAAATAAATAAATAAATAAATAAATAAATATTTTTTTTTTAAAGAAACACACACACACACACACAAGAATGAATGAATGAAGCCAGGAGTGGTGGGCCACACCTTCAGTTCCTGTGTTTAGAGGCAGGGGGATCTTTGTGAGTCTGAGGCCACCCTGGTTTACATAGCAAATTCTATGACAGCCAGGGCTACAGTGAGACCCTGTTTCAAACAAGCAAACAAACAAACAAACAAATAAATAAGAATGACCGAACCAACCAACAGCCACCAGCTCCTTACAACTAGGAGAGTCAGGAGAGTGCTTGCCAGCCATATATAAAATCCTTGTTGGGGGGGGGGGCTGGAGAGATGGCTCAGAGGTTAAGAGCACTGACTGCTCTTCCAGAGGTCCTGAGTTCAATTCCCAGCACCCACATGGTGGCTCACAACCATCTGTAATGAGATCTGGTACCCTCTCCTGTATACATAATAAATAAATAAATCTTTAAAAAAAAAAAAAAAAAAAAAAAAAAAAAAAAAAAAAAAAAAAACCCTGGTTTGATCCCTAGCAAGGCACAAACTACATTTGTAAACCCAACACTCGGGAGGTGGATGCATCAGCTCTATATCAAAGTCAAGATCAACCTGAACTACATAAAACTAAAAAAAAAAAAAAAAAAGGTTCTTGCTGCTTTCATAGGTGAACACACACACAGAAAGAACATTTTTAAATGTGACTTTGGAGCTGTGTTCATAGTGGGCACAGCTCAGCCAGTGACATAAGACTAAGGCAGGTGTAGTAAGGAATTGACCCCACCCAAAGAGAGGACAGGACCCTCTGAAGCTGCAGGTTGTCTCTAGACCTGTGATATCCTGCCTGAGTATGGTTTGGCTCCTGGACAACCTAACTACCTGACCATCATGGACTGTTGTACCACTTCTGGCTTTCAGAAGAAATGGAAACTACATAGAGTCTGACTTCCACACCATGGGTTCTGCATTCAAAGAGTCAACCAATGACACGTCAAACATAGTTGATAACAGAGCCTGGGAAGACAGCTCAGTCTATAAAGTGTTTGCCAGGCAAGCGTAGGACCCGGGTTCGATCCCCAGAATCCACATAAAAATCAGGTCACAGTGGCATACATTTGTAATCCCAGTGCTGAGGAGGTGGACAAGGGGGATTGCTGGGGCTCAGTGGCCAGCCAATCTAACCTAAATGACAGGCCCCAAATCCCAGTGAGCGGCTGAGTCTCAACATACAAGTTGGACAGCCATCTGAGGAACAACACCCAAGGTTGACCTCTGGCATGTACCCACACACATGTACCAGTGTGCACACACAATTGGAAAGAAGCTGAGTGTGAGGATGGCTCACACCCAGTTCTGGGCCATCTTGGGCTACAGAGTGCATCTGTCCTAGATATACACAACTTTTTCCCTTGTCATTCTCCCCTAAGTGATGTAACTATTACCACAGCATTTAACTGCACTTGGCATTGTAAGTCTTCTAGAGATGATTTAAAGTATGTGGGAGGCTGGACATGGTGACACACACCTGTAATCCTAGCCCTGGGGAGGTAGAAGCAGAAGGATGAGAGAATCAAGCCCAGTCTTGGCTGCATAGTGAGTTCAAAGCCAGCCTGGTACCTTGCCTTAAAAGATTAAATAAATAAATAAATAAATAAATAAATAAATAAATAAATAAACTACATAAACTACATAAACACTTGGAAAGATTGGGCAGGATATATGCAAATAATGCACCATTTTATACAAAGGGCTTGAGCATCCTGAGTCAATGGCATCCTCCGGGGTGGATACCTTCCTACATAGAACCAATCCCCCTGGGTAACAAAAGACAGCTGAGTTAGCTCTACCCCAGATGGAAGCCCAGGAAACTGGGCTTTGGAGGCCTGAAGTCCAGGATGAAGTCAAGAAGATAGTCTCGCTTGAGTTGTGCGGGGAAAACAACAAACAAACAAAAACAAAACAACAAACAAAGCTCTAAAGACAACAAACAGCCCTGACTGGAACTAAGGGCAGGCGACACTTTGCTGGGAATACCCAGGGAGGAGTTAGTAGAGCAGAAAACCAAGCAAGAGGAGGGAAGAGATGCTCGGGCGAAGGGTGGGGGGGTAGAACCGGGGAGCATTCTGGGTCTGGGAGGCAGTGTGTAGACAGGCGTGTGACTGGCAAAGTGTACTCCAGCTAAGTCCCAGAACTAGAAAGTGATGCCACGGATGTGTCTACAGTGGGGACAGGGGGTGTCCCTCTTCCTTCGGCCCCTTTCAAGACGTCACCAGTTTCTAGTCACTACCTGGACCGATCTGTGATCAGCCAAAATCCGTGGGATATTTCTTTTCATGTTTTCAACCCCGTCTCTGCATAAATGAACAGGGAGTGTCTCACCTCTTTCTGCTGTTCAGGAAACATCTTCAACTCAGGACACGATCAACCTGAAAAATAAGGTGCCATCAATACTAAGGACATCAAACTTCCACTCCAGAGTACCCCCATGTTCCCCAGACTCTTCGACCTCTGAAACTGAAACTTTGATTCACAACTCCCCATTCTCCCCGCTCCAGCCCTGTGAAAACAGATAACTAAAATGTGTGCTGCGCAGTCAAGAGGGACAGAATCCTCAGAGGGTAGAGTTGAACTGTGGCTACCAAAAAGTCAACCGTGAACATGGCTTTACTTGGAAATACAGTTAGGAATGCACAGATACAGTCATTCTAGCTTACTGAAGTGGATCCTAAATCTAATGACAGAACTCCTTTTTGAGTTGGGAGAAGGGTCTCATATGTCCCAGGTGGGCCTCAGATTCACTGTGTAGCTGGTCCTAGTCCTCCTGCCTCTACTATCCAAGTGCTGGATGTAAAAGTGTCACCGCCATATCTAGTGACAAGCATCCTCATAAGAGAAAGAAAGCAGAGGGCCAGATGTACTGGCTCATGCCTTAGTTCCAGTACTTAGGAAGCATTGTGACTGCCATGAGTTCTAGGCCAGCCTGAGCTACAGAGAGACCCAGAGGGAGGGAGCAAGGATCATTTACTAAGCTTCTAGAGGGAGCAGCATCTTGCTAAGACTTGGGCTTCGAACTTCCAGTCTCCAGAACTGTGTAAGGATACATTTCCGTGGTTTGAAGGACCAAGTGCGTGGTAATACGGGATGCTACTACAGCAGAGACCTGTGTGGAATGGACTAGAAAGACGACCTGGGGGTACATCTGGGAATGAGGGAACTCGTGCATTTGTCCAAGCTCTCGTTCAATGAGAACGGACCGAGTTCCTACTATGCCCTGCGCTGACCTAGACACAAGCAGAACAAAGAAGGCTCAGTCCGTGAGGTAACTACACAATTACATTATGGGGATGACTTGAAAAGGACAGGGCAGGGGACCCTGGGACAAAAATGGAGGGACACACCCCACAGACGAACCTGGAGGCCGTGATGTCAAGGGAAAGGGGACCGTCACAGAAACCCAGGCACGCAGGAAATGCCTACAGTTGTCACAGACAGAAGCAAAATGGCGGCTTCTGGAGGTGGTGGGGGGGGGGGGAGTGTTCACTGGCCGCTTCGGTTCACAAGTTGAAGAATACTGGAGATTGTTTGTACATTGTCTATGAGCGAAGGAATCCCAAACCACGTGTGTATCTACAAATGGTTATTACAGTCAATCTTATATGTGTCTTATGTATTTTATAATACATAACTTAGCTTCATATATACATGTGTGATGTCCCCTGGTCTACTGCATTTCTCCAACAGAGCAGAAGTGTGGGGGAGACCTGAGCACGCTCACTGCACGCAGCTGAGGACTTTGCCCAAGGTCTTCAAGTGAAGGAACATGCACAAGAATCGCTTCAATTCCGACCCCTCTGTTTCCCAACTCCAGTGCCTAAAGCTGGCTCTATGGTGATGTAATATAGACAAATGGGTCAGGGGTGAGGACATCCCCCAGCGAGAGCTTTCCTCACCCACGCACCAAGTATGGGTGGATTCATACCTGAGGGAGAAATTAATGGGTTTTATTGATAAGGAGGTGCGTTTTCTCTCTTTTGTTGGATGATTTAAGAGAAATAAGTGGGATAGCTCAGTCAGTACAGCACTTGTTATCCAAGTGGGAGGTCCTCAGTTTGATCCTAGCACCCAGATATAACGGCATGCCTTTGCAATCGCAGCTCTGAGAAGGCGGACATAGGTAAATCCCTTGGGGGGGGGGGCAGAGAAGATGGGGTAGGAGGAAGGAGGATAGGAAGGGAGAATATGAATGGGAATCCTCCAACAAACCCTTGACCTTGACTGTAAGCAATGCTACAACACACAGACCACAGGTCCTAGTACCAAAGTTAGTGGAGGACAGCCTACAAAACACAAAATCAATAGAAGATTGGACACCAGTCATTGATCTAAGCCCATGAGAATTTAAATCTGTGGTCTGTCTCAGGGGAAAAAAAGACAGGAGGAGCACTTCTGCTCTTGTAGAGGACCCAGGTTCAGTTCCCTGCACCCACGTCTAGTAGTTCACAAGCCCCTGTGACTACAATGCCAAGGATTAGCTACACTCTTGCAGCTTCTGCAGACACTGATGCACATACACACAAGTCAAAATACATTTGCAAAAGTTTAAAATAGACACGTCAAATAACAAAAATTATTTGTAACATACGTGACAAAAGACCAACAGATCAGTTCCTGAAATGCTCTTGCAAGTCTACCAAAGACTTTCTGTAAGGAGGCGAGCAAAGGTTTTCAGCCATCAACCTGTAAAACTAACACCCAAAAGGTATTTAAATAAAATAACAGAAAGCCTTTGATTTGGCCCAAGTCTCACACTAGGCTCAACAGACTGGTCACACCAGAATGCAGTCTCCTGTCAGGTGCCAAGTAATGGACGAACTTTGAAATTCGTGCCAATGAGTCACAAGGCTCTTTCCATAGCATGGCAGGATGAGCAGGGCCAATCTGTTTGAATCTGACCAGGAAGCAATCGGTCCACTTGTTCCTTGTTCCCATCTCTTGCAACATGTTTCTTTCCTCAGCCCTTCGCCCGAGTTTGCCAGCCTCTGCTACAAAGCCAGTCTGCTCTGCTCAGCCCCCAGGAGGTCAACAGCTGGTCATAGTTGTGTGTGAGAGATAAGGAATCAAACTCAGGATCCTACACATGCTAGGAAGGTGTTCCACTAACTGAGCTATGTCCCCATCCCTCATCTAGTCTTTAAATAATATACTCCCTGATTCTTCATCACCATCATCATCATCTCATCATCAAGTCAGGCAGTGGTGGTACACGCCTTTAATCCCAGCCCTCAGGAAGCAGAGGCAGGCGGATTTCTGTGAGTTTGAGGCCAGCCTGGTCTACAGATTGAGTTCCAGGACAGCAAAGGCTACACAGAGAAACCCTGTCTCAAAAAATTAAATAATAATAATAATAATAATAATAATAATAATAATAATTTTGAAAATAGAATTCCCACATAGAGTAATTCCACTTCTGAGTATATATTTTATTTTTTATTATTTTATTTCATGCATATGGGTGTTTTGTCTGCATGCATGTCTGTGTACCACATGCCTGCCTACTACCCTCAGAGGTCAAAAGGGGTGTCAGAACCTGTGGAGCTGCAGTTACAGATGGTTGTATCCATGATGTGGGTTCTGGGAATTGAACCTGGGTCCTCTAGAAGAGCAGTTTATATCTATAAACTGAAAGTAGGATCTCAAAGAGAGATTCATACACATGTCCACAGCAGAATTATTCACAAGGCTAAGATGGAGAAGCAATTCAAGTGTCCATAGATGGATGAAACAATAAACAAAATGTGGCATGTGCATACAACAGTGTTCAGCCTTAAAAGGAAGTAATTAATACATGCTACCACGTAGATCAGTGGCTCTCAACCTGTGAATCACGACCCCTTTGGGGGGTGAACAACCCTTTCACAGGGGTGCCTAAGACCATCAGAAAAAACAGATATTTACATTCCAATTCATAGCAGTAGCAAAATTACAGTTATGAAGTAGCAATGAAAATCATTTTAGGGTTGGGGGTCACCACACCATGAGGAACTGTATTAAAGGGTCGCAGCCTTAGGAAGGTTGAGAACCACTGATATAGATGGACTTTACAGATATTAGGCTAAATGAAAAACTTGGTCACAAAAGACAAATCCTTCATGATTCCACTTATATGAGGTTGTGTGTGTAATAAATGTATTGTCAAGTGTCTTTCTCAATTCCTCTATCATATTTTTAGGGACAGAGCCCCTCCCTGAACCCAGTGCTCACCAATTAGTGAGACTGACGAGACTGTAAGCTCCAAGGATGCTCTTGTGTCTGCACCCACCCTGCAGTGAGTTACAAACACACGTCACCACATCAGGCTTATTACAGGGGTGGGGGGACCCAAACTCAGGTCCCCAGGTTTGCATGGCAAGGACTTCTCCAGCTGAGGTACTGCCACCTACACCCTCCTGTGAGGCTTTCAAGCCAGTCAGATCATACAGGAAGTAGGCAGGGGCTAGGGAGCAAGGAGGAAATGGCACCTTCTTCTTGTTCAGTAGACAGTTTCAGCTCTGCCAGACACTAAAAGAGCTAGAAAGTGTGGCACGTGACATGCACGTACTACACATGACTGAGCTGTGTATTAAATGGGTCAAATGGTGAGTTTCATGTTACACGTTTCCTCTCACAATCAAGACTTAGAAGTTTTTAAAGCTCTAAAGTACATTTAAATACTTAATCTCCTCTATTAACAGAAGCTCAAAGACACCAGATACCACAGCTGTCCCTTTAAAACTCGAGATTCGGGGCTGGAAAGTCAGCTCAGGGGGTAAGAGCACTGGCTGCTCTTCCAGCCAACCCAGGTCTGATTCCCAGCTCACACCTGGTGGCTCACAACCACCTGTAACACCAGTCCCGTGAGATCTGACACCCTCTTCCGGTTTCTTCAGGTACCAGACACACACGTGGTACACAGACATACATGCAGGCAAAAATTCACACACGGAAAACAATTTTAAGAGAATAAAAGTAAAGACTGGATGATAATATCCACTACTGACAGGGATCATTAGAAATGGAGATTAAACAACATCAGTAGGAATATGAGCTATGTCAACACCATGAAAAATAGTGAGACCCAAGCTGGGCATGGTGATGTATGTTAACCCAACACTTAGAAGTCTGAGACAGGAGGATCATGAGTTCAGGAACCGTCTGAACTACAGAATGAGACCATGTCTTAAAAAAAATTCTAAAAAGGCAATTCAACCTTATATTTCAAACGTATTTGTAAATTGTTTATATTCCTTAACTCAGAAAATTCAACCCAAACAGCTCAATGCAGTTTGTGCAGAGTATTTATTTGCACACTGGCAGACATCCCCAATGTGCTTTGCCTTCAAGGGCTCATCCCAGCTTTGGGGAAACCATGGCAGGAAGAGTGAGGCAAGCTCAAGCCAGCCTGTGTTATAGTGTGAGACTGTATCTCAGAAAAATAAACAGCCAGGCCTGGTGGCTCACGCCTTTATGCCAGCACTGAGAAGGCAGAGGCAGCCAGATCTCTGAGCTGAGGCCAGCCTGGTCCACATAGCAAGTTCTAGGCCAACAAAGGATACACGGTAAGCCCTTGCCTCAAAAACAAATTGGGGCTGAAAAAATGGCTCAGTGATGGCTCCATTCCCAGCACCCACATGGTGGCTCACAGTCATCTATAACTCTGTTCCAGTGAATCCAATGCCCTCTTTTGGCCTGTGTGCTCAAGACATGCACACGGTGCACACACATGCACACAGGCAAAACATTCATACACATAAAATAAAATAAATAAATCTTTTAAAATTAAAAGTAAATACAGGGGTGAGAAAGATGTCTTAACAGATTAAAGGTGCTCACTGCCAAGTATGACAACCTAAACTCAATCCCCCTGAATTGACATGGTAAGAGAACCAACTAACTCCCTCAAGTAACCCCATGATCAACACACACACACACACACACACACACACACACACACACACACACACATTGAAGATGTAGCCCAGTGGCATAGCATCTGCCTAACATGAACGAAAGGCTGTAGGTTCAACCACTATTACCACACACAAAAAAAAAGGTAGGAAGAAAATATGAGAATATAAAACATAGAATGTTTGGACTAACCAGGCCATGCTATTAATGACTTCTGCAGGGTATATGTTTGTTTCTTTACTTATTTACTTAAAAATGGATTATGTGACCAAATAAGGGATGGTCACTTCTGGGTAGTGGAATTACGACTATTCTAAATTTCTTTCTTTTCTGCATTTTTTTCCCAGAAGATGAAGATGAATTTGTTACTTTTGTTGAGACATGCCTGGCTTCTTGTTTTGCTTAAGACAAGGTCTCGCCCATCACCTAGGCTAGCCATGAACTCACAGCATACCGCCTCAGCCTCCTGGGTTCCCAGGCTGCAAGTATCCTGGAGATGGAGCTTGGGGGCTTTGTGTGGACTAGGCCAGCACTCTACCAACTGAGGCACATCCCCAGCCATGTATTTGTTACTTTTAAAATGGTAAATTCAGGCTGGGCAGTGGTAGCCAGGCAGGTCTCCGAGTTCTACAGAGTGAGTTCCAGGACAGCCAGGGCTACACAGAGAAACCCTGTCTCCAAAACAAAACAAAACAAAACAAAAAAGGTACCCAGGAATCAGAGGTAAGTGGATCTCTCAAGGCCAGCCTGGTTTACACAGAGAGTTCTAGGCCAGCCCGGGCTACAGAATGAACCACCACCACCAAAATAAATAAATAAAAAATATTTAATAAGGCTGGCCAATTGTATACACACACACACACACACACACACACACACACACACACACACACACACACACGAACGAACGAAGTCAGCTTCACTTTTCTGTGCTCTGCTTCCCCATAAAATGCTCAGCTGCTTTTCTAATTTAGTTTTAAAATTCCGTGGTCCTCTTAGGTTCATGCTCGAGGACACTAGATATTACATAGTTTTCTGAGGCGTTTTCTCACCTGCTGGCTCTGCCCTGGGCACTGTGGCAGGGCAGGCACTCCCCCACGCCTGTCCGGAGCTACATGCACTACCCTAACACCACTTCTGTGACCGTCCCTAAGCATGGGTTGCAACATCAAGGATGAGTGCTGGACTCCCAGAGGGGCCAACCCACAGGCTGGGCTGCCTCGGGTACCACCCCGTATTTAGGTAACGACTGACCGCTCCCTCCCTGCATCTGAACCAGGAAACCCTGGAGCGCCACTCAGGAGCTCTTAGTGAACTGAACTGCGCTGGAAAGTGGTTAAAGATAACTGGAGAGATAAGGATGTCCCGGCTAAAGGGCTCAGAGGTAAACTGTAAGAAGATGTAGAGAAAAGGTTTTCGAGCTGAACAAAGCCTGTCACCACACCAGTGCTGAGTCATCCCTTGGCTTGTGTGCCTGCCTGTTGGGGGGGGGGGCGCTGGGGCTGAGGCAGGCACACAGACTTGCACGCGTTAAGCTAGCACCCCACAATTCTGTCGGAGTCACTGTTCTGTTGCTGTGGACAGACACCATGACCGAGGCAATTCATAAAGAAAGCACAGGCTGGGCGGTGTGGTGGCGCACACCTTTGATCCCTGTGCTCAGGATAGAGGCGGGTGGATCTCTGTGAGTTCAAGGCCAGCCTGGTCAACAGAGCTACACAGGGAAACCTGTCTCAAAACAAAACAGGAGAGAGAGAGAGAGAGAGAGAGAGAGAGAGAGAGAGAGAGAGAGAGAGAGAGAGAGAGAGAGAGAGAGAGAGAAGAAAGAAGGGGCTGGAGACTTGCTTACAGTTCCAGACAGCTCGTCTTGGGTCATCAAGGTGGAGGGCAAGGTGACAGACGGCTGGAGCATGACGGGACCTGGTGTGGGTTCTTGAAACCTCAAAGCCCACCCCCAATGACACTCCTCCTCCCACAAAGCCACACTTCCGCATCGTCCCTAAACAGCCCACTGACTTGGAACCAAACAATCAAATATATGAGCCGATGGGGGCCATTTTTATTTAAACCACCACAAACTTTTACAGGTTGTGTGAATGAAAATCAACAAAACCACTCATGTTCAAATCTCTACCATATGTGCTAGAAGTTAAATTTATGGTGCCAACCATGACCAAAACTGGGGTTTAAAATTAAGGAACAACAACAAAAAAATTAACTTCACAATTATTCTGACGACATTCTGGAACTGTGTGCACTGCATGCTGAGTGTTGGGCCTGACCCCCTTTCGTCCTCACACTAGGAAACACACCACTGGGGGCTGGAGACATGGCTCAGCGGGTTTCCAGAGGACTCCAGTTCGATTCCCAGCACCCCTGTGGCAGCTCACAACTGTCTGTGACTTCAAGATCTGACATCTTCACACAGACATGCATGCAGGCAAAACATCAAGGCACATAAAATAAAAGTAAATTAATTAAAAAAAAAAAAAGACAAGACACCATTCAGAACAGTGGGGGAACTAACAAATATGGGGGAAGGGTGAAAGGAAGAGAACAGGAAGAGCAGAGGAAAGGCCAGGTGGCCGCCACCAGAGCAGGTGTGCAGAGGCGAGGATGCTCTAACGGGAGCCGTGGTATCCCTGCTCAGAAACGGCCCTCACCCCTCAGATCAAAAAGTACTACTTCAGCCGGGCAGTGGTGGCGCACGCCTTTAATCCCAGCACTCGGGAGGCAGAGGCAGGCAGATCTCTGTGAGTTCGAGGCCAGCCTGGTCTCCAAAGCGAATTCCAGGAAAGGCGCAAAGCTACACAGAGAAACCCTGTCTCGAAAAAAATAAATAAAAAATAAAAATAAAAGTACTACTTCCTGCAGGGCGGTGGTGGCCCACACCTTGAATCCCAGCACTCGGGAGGCAGAGCCAGACAGATCTCTGTGAGTTCGAGCCCAGTCTAGTCTACAGAGTGAGATCCAAGACAGGCTCCAAAACTACACAGAGGAACCCTGTCTCAAAAAACCAAAAAAAAGAAAAAAAGAAAAAGAAAAAAAAAAAGTACTGCTTCTACCTTCCCTGGGTCTTCTTTGATGCTAACAAGGCTCCCTTCGTTAATGATCTACTTGAGCTACATATGTTTATTTCTGTTTTAGAACAGCTGGTAAATGCAGATGTGGTAGTGCATGCCTCTAACAGTGATTCAGGAGGCTGAGGCAGATGGATGACGCACAGTCCAAGCTAGCCTGGACTAGTAAGCCAAAATAAACTCAAAAATAGGCAAGTAAATAAAAAGAGGGGTAACTGACAGTGGGGCGTCTGGGGTTCTCTAGAGGACAAGACCCTGACAAAGGATCGTTTTGTTTTGTTTTCAGATAGGCTCTCACAATCTCAGTGCTTGGGACGTAGAGGCAGTGATTAATAACAAGTCCTGGACAAGCATGGATTTCATGAGACACCCCCCCCCCAAAAAAAAAAAAACCCACATAATATCAGAACTGTTAAATTTCAAAGCCAGTACTAAAGGTGCCTATCTAACATATCACAGCAGACCTGGCCTCCAGGTTCTCCCAGCATCCCTCAGTCCCTACTTGTTACAGAGAATGGCTGACATACCCTCCCTCTACCTGAACTCTTCAGCCCAGGGGCTGGGCTGCCCTTCCCCCAGGGGCTCTTCCCTAAATAATCCAGATGGTTTGGTTACATACCCCTTTTGTACCTTTGGCCTTCTGGCTGCTGCACTTGGTCCCCCTCCCTCCTCTCCCTCCCCCTCCTCCTCTCCCCACAGAGCCTTCTTGTGGAATAAAATATTTAACTATGTAAAGATACATTGCATTTGTTTGTTTAACTGCAGAATAATTGTTTAACTATGTAAAGATGTGTGTGTTTGTTTGTGTTACAGAATAATTGTTTAACTGTGTAAAGATGTGTTGCTGTCTCACCTTGCCTGCCTAAGGCACCTGATTGGTCTAATAGAAAGCTGAACGACCAATAGCGAGGCAGAGGAAGGATAGGCAGGGCTGGTGGGCAGAGAGAAAAGGGGAGCCAGCCAGCCTGGGGCCAGACAGACAGAGAAAGCAGGAAAGCAGGATAGACAGTATGTAGACTAGGTAAACGAGCCTAGGGCAGCATATAGATTAGCAGAAATAGTTTAAGTTAAAAAGCTAGCTAGAAACAAGCCTAAGCTAAGGCTGTGCATTCATAATTAATAATAAGTCTCCATGTCATGGTTTGAGGGCTGGCAGTTCAAGAAAGCCTGCTACATAGCCCAGCTCAGTGTGGTCATGTCTACTCTGGACTCACCCAGATGTCCCTATGCCTGCCTCAACCTATGCTCTCCCATGTAACTATGATAAACTTTCTCCTCCACCATACCTAGGAGCAGTCATGTCCTTTCCTTTTTATTTATTTCTTTCATCCAAGAACTAACAGACAAAACCCTGTAAAAAATAAAGGAATCTCAACATTTGGAAGATGATGTAGGAGGACCCAGAGTTCAAAGTCAGCCTCAGCTACATGAGACGCTGTTGCGACAGCCTTTCCTTGCCCCCACAAAAAAGAAAACTAAAGGCAATCTAAATAAATTGAAAATGTCCTGTGTCTGTGGATGAGAAAACATCAAGATAAACAGCTGCCCATCTGCAGATGGATGCACTCACTAATCCCAGATCTTTCTTTGACTTTCTGAGCTGAGTGTGGTGGCACACCTATAATCCTAGCATTTAAGAGTCTCAGAAGGACAGGGTGAAGTGGTACACACCTTTAATCCCAACACTGGGGAGGCAGAGGCACATGAATCTGTGAGTTCATGGTTAGCCTGGTCCACAAAGTAAGTTCCAGGACAGCCAGGACTACAGAGGGAGACCCTGTCTCGAAAAACAAAACAAAACAACAAAGAAAAATCTACTCAAAAAGTCCAGGGATGTCGTTCAGTGGTAGGGTGTTTGCCTAGCAAGCATAAGACCCTGGGTTTAATGCCCAGTGTATTAAAATTTTAAGCCGGGCGGTGGTGGCACACGCCTTTAATCCCAACACTTGGGAGGCAGAGGCAGGCAGATCTCTGTAAGTTTGAGGACAGCCTGGACTACAAAGTGAGTTCCAGGAAAGACGCAAAGCTACACAAAGAAACCCTGTCTTGAAAAAAGAAAAAGAAAAAAAAAAGAAAGAAAGAAAGAAAATTTTAAATTCCTATTTAAAAAAAAAAAAAGGAGTAAATTCCCATAGCCTTAGATTTAGCAAATGATTTTCAGATAAGGTAGCAACAACATAAACAACAAAAACCAACTAAACCAGATTTCATGAAGAGTGTTTTGAAATGTAAACTTGGCTGGGTAGCAAAAGTCTGTGATCCCAGCAAGTGAAGAGGCTGAGGCAGGAGGAGGCCAAGCCCAAGACCAGTCAGGGAATCCATCAAGGATGAGCTCCTATCTCAAAACCAAAAAGATGGAACCATCACAGTCACCACCCGACCACGGTGCTGTGGGAGCCCACAAAAGCTTCCCAGTGAGATCTGAGCTTGCTTTACACAGCAGGGCTGCATTAGGGGATGGCTTGACCATGTACATGGTCACCAGGTGTCTGGGATGGTCTGTACTTGGCTGTGCTGGGGGGAGGTCTTTTGCTCCACCCCTTGGCATTCCTTTTAAAAGCCCTTTAGCAGAGACAGAAGGGGCTGCTGGGTTTTGACCCAGGCCCTCCCGAGGCTGTCCTATGTTTCTAACTGTCTCTCTCCTCTATATTTCTATCTACAAATTCCTCATTTCTCCCTCTTCAAGAATACCCTGGGGAAAAAAGTGTGGGCAGGCCCCTCACACTTTCCGAATAACTCTTACAATCTTACACATACCTACCTGGTGTGCAATGTCCCCTGAACTAACTGGTGGGAAGGGTTGGGATCACACTAAGGGCTGTTTTCCTAACTTGTGAAACACCACTAATAGAATCCACACCGAAAGTAAATACAGAGATTTCTTACAAGACCTAAAAACCCAACTCTGTAAAGGGTTACACAGTGATCCAAGCAAGATTCCTAGAAACTCTGAAATTCCTTCCTTCCTCAATCCTGTGGGTCCTCCAACTCCAGACATCCCTGGGTGCCTGCCACAGCCATACCTGCCCTCTGTGCCACCAGCCACTTGTCCCCTGCATATAGATCTGACTGAATCTTACCATTAACTGAGTCCACAACCTCCTCCACAGACTGTGGGATGGACATCTGCTCCTCACCCCTTGGCACGTACTTTAATTAGTTTCAGTTTTAAAAGACTAATCATATTTCTAACAATGCAATTACTTTCTAATATACTTTATACTTAGTGTGTGTGCACACACAGGCACAAGCACCACAGTGTGCATGTGGAAGTCAGAGGACAAGCTCCAGAAGCTGGCTCTTTCCTTCCATCACACAGTACCTAGAGATCTAATACAGATAGTCCCACTTGACAGTAAGCACCTTAACCCACTAAGCCATCTTAGGAGCCCCTAATCTTATTTACACACACACACACACACACACTCACACACACACACACTCACACACACACACTCTCACACACACACACTCTCACACACACACACTCACACACACACACACACACACACACACACACACACACATACACACAGACTTTGTTTCACGTGTAATCTAAACGTGTCCTCTAAATGCCTCACTGCTGGCCAGCTAGGGACAAGTCAGATATAAACCTGCGTTTGACAAAGTTTTGTAAGGAATATAAGTCAAAAGAGAGAACCAGAAGTTAGCCTTTAACCGTACTTTGGGAAAAGAGGACCATCAAACGCGTGTCCCCCCACCCCTCCCTCTCCCCTACCACACACCAGCTGGATTAAACTCATCTTCTGGGGCCAGTGTCTTCACTGCTTTTCAAGGTACCAAAAAACCAAAGGCAGGCAGAAACAGCCTGTCTTTTTTGAGACAGGATTTCTACAGCTTAAGCTGGCCTGAAACTCCTACGAAGCCCAGGAGAGTCAGCCCTTCTGACTCAGCCTCTCAATGCTGGGATTACAGGCTTGGGCCACTAAAGGGACTCTGGCCAGCTCAAGCATGGTGAGCATGGCTCCGGCAGGCCTTGCCCTTCTCCCCCACACCCTCTACCTTGCTAAAAAACTATTAGATTACATTCCAGAAGCTAGCCGCCAAGGCCTATTCCCTTACTTGGCCACTTCCTCCTCATGACTACTCCCACCAAGGTCCAGCTATCAAAGTATGAAATCCAGCAATCAAAAGCCCCCTTTGGCTCACCTAATTAACGTGCCCAATTAAAATTCAACACCTCATCCTAACACAGGGTTTCTCCTTTACTTTTATAAACCGCCACTTTCCTATGGGCTTCGTCTGTCTCCTCTCTGTGCAGAGGCAGTCCTTGGTTCCTCGGGGACAAACACCCCTGCCCCCTTCCCCTTCCCCCTCATCCTCTGTCTCTTCCACCGCCACATCCTCGCCCATCCTAACACAGACCCCCCTCTTCCTATTACGAATGACACCTGCAAGGTCATTGGCTGCTGTTTCTCCTCCTGAGTCAGAAAGCAGCCACTTTAACTTTCCTTCCCCGCTTAGTAAAGGATCTCTGTGCAAACAGGTGTTTGGGTGTGGTTTGTGCCTAATCCGGGGTCTGGGAGGGAGCCCCCCACTGTGGGGTCGGGAAGGGAGCTCCCCCTCCATTCAGGAGTCCCCTTCAGCCACCGCACCTGATTCAGAACAAGCTCTCCTAGATGGCACTCAGGACCATAACTCAGGGGTTCTTTTTAAATTAAATTTTGTTTACTTGTGTATGTGAGCATGTGTGGGGGTGACATGTGTTGATGGGCATGTGTGGGGTGACATGTGTGGGGTGATATGTGTGGACGGGCATGTGTGGATGGGCATGTGTGTGGTGACATGTGTGGATGGGCATGTGTGTGGTGACATGTGTGGATGGGCATGTGTGTGGTGACATGTGTGGATGGGCATGTGTGTGGTGACATGTGTGGACGGACATGTGTGGGGGTGACATGTGTGGGGTGACATGTGTGGACGGGCATGTGTGGGGGTGACATGTGTGGACGGGCATGTGTGGATGGGCATGTGTGTGGTGACACGTGTGGATGGGCATTGTGGGGGTGACATGGGTGGACGGGCATGTGTGTGGTGACATGTGTGGACGGGCATGTGTGGGGTGACATGTGTGGACGGGCATGTGTGGGGTGACATGTGTGGACGGGCATGTGTGTGGTGACGTGTGTGGACGGGCATGTGTGTGGTGACATGTGTGTGGTGACGTGTGTGTGGTGACATGTGTGTGGTGACGTGTGTGGACAGCACAGGACACGACACCAGTGGGAGAAGCGTGGTGAAGCCCAGCACTCAGGAGCAGAGTGGCTCTCTGAGCTCAAGGCCAGCCTGGTCTACAGAAAGAGTTCTAGGACAGCCTGGGCTACACAGAGCAGCCCTGTCTCGAAGACAGGCAGGCAGACAGGCAGGGATGGGGGGGCGGGGCAATCCAGCCTGGGAATCTTTTTCACAGGAAGCTGATCTGGCGATCTCATGAGCAATCCCAAGTGCAGTGACTATCAAAATGCCTGGGCAAACAAATAGCGGCGGGAAACCGAGGCTTTCTTCTAGGAACAGCCTAGTGAGCCAGCGGAGGTTCTAGGACCACTGCAGCTGAGGCAGGGGTCTGGGTTAGCAAGCGGTGTCACTGAATCAGTCAGATTCCCTAGAGGCACAGACCTGCTAGGAGATACACAGATATGTAGCTATAGATATAATTATTTAATATACATGTATATTAAATTAGCTGTGGTGCAGCCGGTTCATCAATGGCTGTCCCAATGGAAAGTTCAGGAATCCAAGTTGTTCAGTCTGGTGTCTCAGCTGGTCTTCAGCCTAAGACAGAATCCCAAAGAAGTAGGCTCTAAAGTTAGTGAAGGAATGGACTTGCCAGTGAGAGAGCAAGCCGGCAGAGACAGAGACAGAGACAGAGACAGAGAGAGCTTCATTAATAGAGCTTGCCAACAGATTAAAGGTGGATCTTCCCACTTCCAAAGATCCAGATTAAAAATATATCTTCCCACTTCAAATGGAGGATTTAAAAAATTCTCTCACAGGTGTACCCAGCCTCTTGGGTTTTAGTTAACTCCAGATGTAGTTAAGTTGACGACCAAGAATAGTCAGCACAGTCACCTTCACAAATTTGTGGAGGTAGAGCATGCGGGAGTCATCATCCCGAAGGAATGCCTCTGCCCGGACACAGGGTCAGAGCTCTGTGCCAAAGCAGACGGTACCTCACACGGGCCACTCACAGAAGGCAGGGTCACCGACCGCAGTCTGGAGCTCAACAACCCGGATCAAAATCACATGTCCAGGAGAGAGTCCTTCAGAAGCCAGCCCGGGACACAAAGCTGCTCCCAGGGGATGCTCACTGCAGCCCTGTTTTTTGTTTGAGTTTTGGTTTGGTTTTGGTTTTTGGGTTAGTTGGTTGGTTGGTCGGTTTGGTTTCGTTTGATTTTTGTTCTGGTTTTTGGGTTAGTTGGTTGGTTGGTTTGGTTTCGTTTGGTTTTTGTTCTGGTTTTGTTTGTTTGTTTGTTTGAGGCGGTGAGTTTTAAGCCAGCGCCTTGTACATGCTAGGCAAGTGCTCTACCACTGGGCTCCATCCCCGTCCATTCACGTTTATAACCCACAAAGCTGAGATAACTGAAATGCCCACTAGCAAGGAAACGACAGTGTAGAGTCCAACACATTTGTGCTAAACCGAGTTATTCAGAAAGAGGCAACTGTGTACAGGCTGAGCCAGGGAGACATCCGTGGTGCAGGGAGCAGAAAGCGCAGCCCACCCACCGACGTGAAGTGTAATTCCCTGACCTAAGAACACATGTGCAGTCATTCTGCACACTGCCCAGCTGCACCCGCTGAATTTCTATCCTGCTTAAGTCTTATTTATCTTCGAGGACAGGCTGCCTGTGGCCAGAAGTCCTCTTCACATAGGCTGGCCAATGTTTGTCAGATCTAAGATGGCTGCCGGAGTGACCACCTCTCACCTCATCATAACCCTGTGCATGCTAAATGACACACGGTGCTGTGGTAGCTGACAGGCGCCATGGTAACAACGGCAAAGATCCAGGAAAGGCACAAAAGGAGGATGAGGGGCCCAATCCTCATCCTCATCCTCATCCCCATCCCCAGGAAAGAAATGCTACCCCTCCCCTTCGTTAGCCAGTTCCTCCCATCATTGCCCAAGGATGGAGAGGCTGCCCTATGAGCTTTTAGCCCATTTCTGCCATTCTTAGCCAAGAATAAATGTCTCCTTCACGGCTCAGATGGTGTTACAGGTTACACAATCCAGAGACAGGAAGGGAAGAAGACTCAGTTGTGGGAAGAGACTCATAACATGATATATACTTAGATCCTTATATATGCAAAGATGAAAATGTATACATACAGAAGGATGTATGCCAATGTAAACAGAACCGGGGAATTATACACTCCTAGAGTAACCAAACTTTAAAAAACCAACATTTCTTTTGTAAGTTAAAAATGTATTTATGTAGGGGTTGGAGAGATGGCTCAGTGCTTAAAAACACTTGACGCTGTTCCAGAAGACCCAGGTTTGATCCCAGCACTGGAATGGCGGGTCACAGTTATCTCTTAAGTCCAGTTCCAGGGGATCGAATGCCCTCTTCTGGCATCTGTGGGTACTGCAAGCACATAGTGCATAGACATACATGCAGGCAAAATACTCAAACACATAAAATTAAAATAAGTAAAATCTCAAAAGAAAAAAAGAAGGTTCTATGGCTGGAGAGATGGCTCAGAGGTTAAGAGCACTGACTGCTCTTCCAGAGGTCCTGAGTTCAATTCCCAGCACCCACATGGTGGCTCACAACCATCTGTAATGAGATCTGGCACCTTCTCCTATATACATAATAAATAAATAAATCTTAAAAAAAAGAAAAAGAAGAAGGTTCTAGTAAAACTAACGTAAAATACCCACAAGAATAAAAGCAGCTGCCATTTACAGCCATTGGTCACACTGTGTGCACACTGTACACACTGTACTGTGTACATTACACACACTGTCTCCCTCACGTCTCACAACCTGCCTGTTCTACAGACAGACTAAAGCTCAGAGGTGAGTGACCTGTTCAAGGTCATCAGTCTGTTCCAGAAGTCAACCCCTCTGTCACAGGTTACCACGATGCATTCTTAAGGTGCTGGCTAGGCTCACTAACCCCGGGGAGCTTTAGCCTAACTTCCTCGTACCAGGTATGGGCCTACAAGATGACTCCAAAGGTAAGGGGACTTGTCACCGACCCTGCTGACCTGGGTTCAATCTCCAGAAGAGAACCAGCTCCCACCAGCTGTGTTCTGACCTCCACACGAAGAAATAAAATGCAATTTTGTTGTTGTTGTTGTTGTTATTGTTGTTGTTCAAGGCAGGGTCTTTCTGTGTAGCCCTGGCTGTCCTGGAACTCACTTTGTAGACCAGGCTGGCCTCAGACTCACAGAGATCCACCTGCCTCTGCCTCCCAATTGCTGAGATTAGAGACACCCTGCCTATAAAATGTAATTTTTTTTTAATTCTGTGATACATTTCCTTTGTGTTACCTTTCTTGGAAGATCCGATCACAATATTTTTAGCCTTATCTGGCAAACACTGAATTACAATCTGCCTCCCGGGAAACTGTGAAGTCCAAATAGCGCAGCTCCCCTCCGTCCTTGCTTTTTTGGGATCTCTGGTCTCTACCTTAATAGCACAGACCGGATCCCCTGTCACATTACACTGACAAAATGGTAGTGACAAAACAATGCCCAGAAGTCACCCAGAGCTTAGGGCACCACACTAACAAAGCATAGGGTGCCCGGTGTCCGCCCATGGGTTGGTACTGCAAAGCCAGATCTCTGAGCATACACCTCACAGCACTCCTGACTGTGAATCAAAAAAGTCTGAGGTCTTGGCCAGGCAGTGGTGGCGCACGCCTTTAATCCCAGCACTTGGGAGGCAGAGCCAGGAGGATCTTTGTGAGTTTGAGGCCAGCCTGAGCTACAGAGTGAGTTCCAGGAAAGGTGCAAAGCTACACAGAGAAACCCTATTTCGAAACACCCCCCCCCAAAAAAATGTCTAAGGTCTGCTGGTGGTGGTGGTACATGCCTTTAATCCCAGCACTCAGGAGGCAGAGGCAGGCGGATCTCTGTGAGTTCAAGGCCAGCCTGGTCTACAGAGCTAGTTCCAGGACAGCCAGGGCTACACAGAGAAACCCTGTCTGAATACACACACACACACTCCAAAAGTCTGAGGTCTACTCATCTGCCTAGACTCCTGCTAAGTGGCCTTGGACCACCTGCTTCACCTCGGCTTGCCTGGTAGCCTTACATATAAAACAAGAGCTGACAGCAGAACCTGTTTCTATAGTTACTGAGCAATAAACAAATTAATGCAAGGAGAACACCTCGGACTAAAGTCTCCCTATTAAGACACACATACAATTACCGCTAATGTCTGTTATTAGGTTTTGAAAAACATGGAACCACAGGCTGAAAGGGCTGAGGGGTCAGTGTTTGCTTCTCGTCTGGTCACTTAATACATACTAATACGTTTAAAAGATGATGTAATTGCACCAATGAATCATGCTTCCCAGCAGTAATTCTGGGACGCTGGACAATCCTGGGTTACTTTGAGTTCTGAAGACATGTGACTCTAGTTCAATTTACTTAAGCTAGCCGGGAGTCCCCATGTATCGCCTGCTCAAGGAAACAGGTTGAATTTGTTTACCAAGGCACAATGCTAAATATACTGATATAAATATCAAAATCTCAAATTTGACAGCTTCAGTTCCACACATGCAAGAGAAAATAGCCATGTTATAGTTGATTTCCTAACCAAAACAAAAACTCATTTGACTTGTTATCCCTATTGTGTTAGCTATCGTGGAATTAAGATACTGTCAAGTATTTTGAACCTTTAAAAAGTTATAAAAAGGGGTTGGAGAGGTTAAGAGCACGGCCCCGTTTATTCACAGCACCCACACTGGCTGGCTCACAACAATGGCCTGTAACTCCAGCTCCTAGAGTCTGGCCCCTGACCCCCTCCTCAGGAACTCACAAATGCAGACCTACACAATCATTCTATGTAGACCTAGCCAGCCTGGAAATGGATATGTAGCCCAGGCTGGCCTCGAACTTGTACTGATCCTCCTGCCTCTGCCTCCCAAGTGCTGGGATTACAGGTGTGAGCCACCAGGCTAGGTTCTAGGTTAGACTCCTGAGTACAGATATTCCCACACGTACACCATGACTGACTCTTCATCAACCCAATGAACGCTTTTCTTTGAAGTGCTCTTTTAATTTCTTCTGGTTAACTCTTCTCATCATATATGGAGTCTTAATATTTGCCTGTTTTCCCTGCTACTTCAATCTGATACCACCCACCATCCCTACCACCCACCCCCACCCACCCCCACCCACCCCCACCCCGGTCTCTTTCTTCTTAAAATGCTTTCAGCAGAGGCCAATGCAGCGCATGGGCTTTGCCTGACAGCAGCCTGTGAAAGTGAAAGCAGCCGGAACTATCGGAAACTTCAGAGCAAAAAAAAAAAAACCCTCAGTTTTCCCTTTCCAGGATCTGAAGTGATTTCCCGATACCCAGGTAAGTGGTTTACTACTACCTGTGACTACAGCTTCAAGGGAGAGAGAGATGCTGTCTGCTGGCCTCCACAGGCACTGCCACAGCCACACAGAGACACACAGATACATATAAACAAATTAAACACAAATCTTTAGCCCGGCAGCAGTGACGTGCACTTTTAATCCCAGCACTCAGGAGGCAGAGGCAGACGGATCTCAGTGAGTTTAAGGCCAACCTGGTCTACAGAGTGAGTTCCAGAACAGCCAGGACTACACAGAGAAACCCTGTCTCAAAAAAAAAAAAAAAAAAAAAAAAAAAAAAAAAACACTTTAAGAAAGAAATGTATACTATTGGGCAAGAGAGATGGCTCAATGGTTAAGAGCATTTGATGCTCTTCTAGAAGACCTGAATTTGGTTCCTAGTACCCACACCAGTAGCTCACAACTGCCTGTAACTCCAGTTCCAAAGGATGGTCTGAGGGTGCCTGCAAATACCCACACAAACACACAAATAATTCAAAGTAAAATACATCCTTTTCTTTTCATCATTATTAAATCTCAGCACTTGCTCACAACAGGTGAACAAACAAGAAAGCTGCCCAATGTTTTCAGACCAGTGCATGAAAACAAGCCTCACAGAATCACCAGTCACTCAATCGCAAACCAAACACACTCAACAAGCCAAGGCACCAACCTGTTAAACGACGATGGACTTTGAAAATGCATCCTCGGAAAAAGCCACCTCTGTCTAATAAAGCAAATAGGAGTAGCGTTCCAAGAAGAAAGCTGTATTTCTGCCTCTGCGGAGTTCTTAGGGGCTCTGGGTTTGTTTGCTCATCAGTCTGATGACAGACTGGACATCCCAGGGTATTTTGTTCTTACCCAGCGAACCCGCCAGAGCCTTAAGAGGAAGAAGGCGGAGACAAGCAGGGGTAGGGCCTGTTAGGCTAATGATTAGGCAAAAACATGTCCGGCCCACTGGTTTCATTTGCCTGAGTAATGGTTTAACTCTTTGTTGGCAAGTGTCCTATTCCTCTGAATGTTCTTCTCACACCGCTGCAGCTCCTCAGGCTCTCTCTCCTCCACTGGCTAAACATGCAAAGTGAGAGGAATCAAGTTCCCGACACAGAAACTGTTACAGGCCAAGGGGAGCAATGGCCTTGGGGGAAAGACGTTCTTATGACATCAAATACGGCTTCATAGTCCACAATATCATACCTAAGGCTAAAAAAAATCTTAAGATAATCTCTTCCACATTTTAAAAAAAAAATGGCTGGGAGGTGGTGGCACAAGCTTATAATCCTAGCACTTGGGAGGGAGAGGCAGGCAGATCTCTGTGAGTTCAAGGCCAGCCTGGTCTACAGAGTGAGTTCCAGGACAGGCACCAAAGCTACACAGAGAGATCCTGTCTTGAAAAACCAAAAGAAAGTCAGGGCTGAGCAGGTGGCACAGATCGTTAATCCCAGCAAAGGCAAGCAGATCTCTGTGAACTCAAGGCCAGCTTCATTTACATAATCAAAAATTCATAGTCAAGATTTGGGCAGGGAGGTGCATGCTTGCCATCCCAGAACGTGGGATGTGGAGGCAAGAAGCGCTGGAGTTCAAGGATCTCCTTAGCTATAAAGTTCAAGGTCAGCCTGGGCCACATGAAGTCCTGTGTCAAAGCACAAACAAGGGGCTAGAGAGACGAACAGTGGTTAAGAGCACTGGCTATTCTTCCAGAGGACCTGGGTTCAATTCTCAGCTCACCACCATCGGTAACTCCAGTTCAAAGGATCTGACATCCTCCTCTGGCCTCTGAGAGCACCAGGCACACATGTGGTGCTCAGACATACATGCAGGCAAAACACACACACAAAAAAAAATAAAAGTCGGTGTCTTAAAAAAAAAAAAAAAAAAGACACCATATGCTGAGCAGTGTTCTAATTGGCCTTCAAAGGAAGATTAAGAATGAGAAATACAAGTACCCCCAAAATGCTGCAAACCAATCTCACCCAATTTAGTGACTTCCAACAGCAGAGATTCCTCATTACACTTCTGTAAGTTAGTGTTAAGACATGGGTCTCTCCAGGCTAAAATCAAGATGTCCATAGGGCACCACAAGGCCTGAGGTTACTTCTCAGCCCACAGTCAGGAAAGCCTGTCAGCTTTGAAGGAGTCATCCAGAATAAGACCATGAAGATGGCTCACTTGCTACAAAATCCTGCCAACCTGAGTTTGATCCCCAGGGCCTACCTTAGGAGAAAAACGACTTTGGAAAGTTAGCCTCAGCCCGCTGCAGCACTTGCAGGCACACACACACACACACACACACACACACACACACACACACACACGCATGTATGCAGCAGGCACATAGTGTAACTTGCTCCCTGAGCTCCTGCTGCTGTGACCCACACGATGGGCAGAGACCTAGAATTGGAGATCAGGCTAGGACTGGCTGAAGAACCAGCTACTGTCCCTAAGAGCTCAGTATCACTGAAGTGCGGCCTTCTATGCTTCACTGGGACAGCAAAGAAGCACTTCCTGAGGTCAACACACAGAAGCTGATACCAACTGTGGTCCAAAAGAGACGACATCTAGAGCTGAACTCAGCAATGTAAGAGTCTTCCGTGGATTACTGGTTTCGAAGGCAGGAGGGGTTCAGAGAGAGCAGCTCAGGCCTGGCACCTTGTGCCAGGGTCAGTGTCCTGCAGGGAGGGCCTGAGGGGCTATCGGTGAAGGCCAATCTCCAGTTGCTATGGAGATCCCAGGGTATCGGGAGATGCTACGACCTAGGAGAACTGTAGAAACCGAATGGCGATGGCCTAAGAGAGAGCCTTTGGGGGCTGTGGATGGCAGAGCTGGAGAGGCAGGGCTGCCCAAGCCCTTTGGAGCCCAAAGGATTACAAGCCTCAGATGCCAGGCACTGAGCTCCACAATTTGGATCCACAATGCTGGATTTTGGTTTTGCTTTGCTGTTTCTGTTCCTATGTCCTGGTTCTCCCCCATCCTGGCATGTCCATAGAGCATGCTCACAATCACACAATAATAATTTGTTGTTGTTGTTTTTTTAAATCAAGATCTCTGGCCAGGCATGGTGGTGCACACCTTTAATCTCAGCACTTGGAAAGTGGAAGCAGGTGGATCTCTATGAGTTCTAGGCCAGCCTGGGTCTAAAGAGCAAGTTCCAGGCCAGAGCTACACAGTGAGACCCTGTCTCAAAAGAGAGAGAGAGAGAGAGAGAGAGAGAGAGAGAGAGAAATTAAGTTCCTTAACATAGCCACAGCCTATAAAGTCCTTTTTTCCAAGTAAGTATACCAATTTACAGATTTCAGGAATGAAAACTTTACCTGTGATCTTTTTTTTCCTAACCTTTGAAGGCTGAACTTGGTCCCTCTCAGCAGAGAAAGCTGCGGCACAGGAGACGCACGCGCTGGACACTGGGCGACAGTGCAATGCGGGTAAAGCACCAGTCTGTCCGTCCACTACTCTTCAGTTTCGCTCTGACAGCCTCTTATTCTAACACACTTAGGGGATAGTGAGATGGCCCAGCAGTCAGACACACATGCTGCAGCTCTTGCAGAGGACCCGAGTTCAGTTCCCAGCACCCATGTAGAGCAACCCACGGATGCCTTTCACTCCAGATTCAAAGGGGACCTGGTGCTTCTCTTTGTAGGCACGCGCGCGCGCGCGCGCACACACACACACACACACACACACACACACACACACACGCACGCACATGCACTTTTCAAAACAGATTCTGCAAAGATTTATCTATTTAAATGCTGTGAGATGTCTTTCTGTACGCTGTGAATATGTGTTGCTCTGATTGGCTGGTAAATAAAGTTGCTTGGCCAATGATGAGGCAGAATAAGGTGAGGCGGGACATTCCAACTGGAGAGAGAGGAGAAGAAAGGAGAGTGGGGAGACGCCAGCCGGGAGCAAGGAGATGCCAGCAGAATGGTAATGCCACGGCCACATGGCAACATATAGACTAATAGAAATGGGTTGAGTTATAAGAGCTGGCTAACAAGAAGCTGACCCATAAGCCATACAGTTTGTAAATAATACAAACCTCTGTGTGTTTACTTGGGACTAAGCGGCTGTGGGATGTGGGTAGGAGAGATTCGTCCCGACCACAGGGCCGAGTGGGCGACATTTAATGTATGAGTGATTTGCCTACATGTATGTCTGTGCAGCACATGCATGTCTCATACCTGCAGAGGTCAGAAGGCATCAGATCCTGGAACTGGAGTTACGGACAGCTATGCATCAGCATGTGTTTGGAACTGAAACTATCCTCTGCAAGAACAGCAAGTGACCCATTTCTCCAGCTCCCACACACACACTTTTTAAAGTAATAAAAATATTTTTAATTTAACACATTTGGAAATGTGAAGAATATGAGTACAAAATGAAAACTCCCCCACCCCAGCCCTCCAGTCCTTTGAGCATTCTTCTTGAGACACTTTGTGTAGATGCGAGTATATAGATGTTTATTCCATATCCCTCTTTTCCTGCGAATGGTAACAACTCACATGTCTTCCTATGCCTCATTCTTTATACTTAACCATGTGGCCTGCACCCAGTTATCCACAGAACGCTCTCCTTTTTTGCAGCTGCATACTACTCCACCATGAAGACGTACTGTTGCTCATTTTCACCAGCCACACATTCACACACTCTTGTGCTGGTACCAACAGTGCTCAGTGAAAACCTTCATGAGTACAGCTGAGAAATAAATGTCTACAAGCAGACATTTCTCAGTTCATAAGGTCAGGTGAACTATTAACTATGGCAGATATGTACCCCTGCAGAGAATTCACAGTCGAGTGAATTGTTTTTCCAAATCTTTCCTAATATGATAAGTCCCCACATTTTCCCAGGTCTGCATAAGTGACTTGATTTAATTACATTTATTTGTACGTGTGCTCGCACATGAAGGTCAGAGGACAGCTTATGCGAGTCAGCTCTCTCTCCTTCCATCCTGTGGCTCCCAGAGACTGAACTCAGGTCATCAGGCTTGGTGGGAAGTACCTTTACCTGCTGAGCCAGCCTGCCAGCTCTAGCTAAGTGAGATTTAACTGGGGTGGGGTTTTTTTTTTGGAGGGGGGGGTTCTTCCAAATATGTGCAAAGCCAAGGTCCTTCCATGTGCTTATGAACTACTAATTTCTTTTGCATGAATTGTTTATATCCTCTAACCATTTTTGTTTGAAGTATTTTTGAGACAGGACAGGACAGTGACTCTCCTGCCTCAGCCTCTCCAGTGCAGAGCATTTGTTCTTTCCTTGGCTGACTTATAGGTTTTTGTATTTTTTTTTTTTTAGGAAAACTGATTCTTAATGACATGAATTACAAATACATTTTTCTGGTTTGTTGGGTTTTGTGGGCTCTGGGGGTTGCTTCACATTTTTTTTTTTTTTTTAGGTAATGAGTTTTATTTATCAATCTGTTCCTATGGTGCCCACCACACAGAGAAAGGCCATTTCTGTCCTAAATTTACAAGGACTGTTTCCCTTTGAGTTTCCTAGAGAGAACCCAGCCATGAACAATGAAGCTCCGCCATGGTCACAAACTGTAGCCTCACCCTAATGTGCTCCCAGACATACTGTATGGAGACGAATCAATACTGCTCATAGAGCACGTACGTGGTTATTCAAGCAGGCTGTACAAAGCTTGTGTGTCCCGTGGCAAAAGAAGTGTGGTGCACACTAACAAGCCTTGAATGCCAATTCTTCTCTCCGGCTGTATATGACCTCTCTTACCAAACACACGGCACCCCCAAGCACTAGACTCTAGGGAGCAGTCGAAGGTAAGAGGCATCCAAATCACAAATAGCCCAGCCCCACACTGCAGCAGCCCCAACCACGCACCTCATGCCTCTCAAGAGTATCTGTGGTGGGAAAACTGTGCCAACCCCAGTCCAGAAGATAGGTCTTACCTGTGTGGGCCCTGGAAGCCACACCCCTCAGAGTTGCCCAGCTACGTCTCCCTCTGAACTCTTCTGCACACACAGCCGGCCTTTTCCACTGCCCAACTCATTCCTCAACCAAAAGCCTTTTGTGCTTCCTATTCCCTTCATATCCGCCCCGCCCCTCCGGCTCCCTCACCTCACTCACCACAATGGCTCCTTCCTACCCTTCAGGTAGGCCTCTCCACCTCTGCAGAGAGGCAATGCTCCATTTTTTTTTTAAAGCTTATCTTAATTGCAGTTGGTATTGTTTTAACCATTCATTTATTTCTGTGTTTATTATCTGTCATCTCAAAAGTCCCCCGAGGTCAGGGCCTTGTCCAAATCATTTAGGCTTGGAAACCCAGCAGCATTCATTTAGCAGGGTGCCTGGCAGAGAGTCAGCACTCAATAAATATTGGGTACATTAAACTTGTCTGAATGAGTTCCAGAAAATTTTCTCCGTTTCTGCATCATCAAGTTTCTGAAAAGTTCAACCATGGGGGGCCCAAAACAGCTTGACCACCCAGCTGCCATGACAGGCTTAGAGGCCCAGACACAGCTTCTGGCAGGCAACACCTGGACCCAGAAAAAGCCAGAGCTGACCCCACCCAGGGGGGGCCTGCATCTAAAGGGAAATACCTGACATTCCAAATATTCCCTACACCCCTAGACAAATGTCAGCCAATCAGGGTTCTGAACCCTGGAAATCCCCTCACCCCAACCTGTGCTATGATTTAAAAAAAAAAAAAAAAAAAAAAAAAAAAAACAACCCCTACCTGGGCTCAGGGCGCTCTGCTCTCGCTGCTGCATTGGACAGACAGAGAAACTAAGCTCAGAGCTTGAAAAATAAAGGCTCTTTGCTTTTACATATGGGATTTGGTCTCCGTAGTGGTCTTTGGGGGGAGGGGACCCTACGACCTGGGCATAACACCAACTGCCTGTGATGGAAAGGTGGACATAAGAACAGTAACCTCTTATTCCAGTCCACCTCTCTCCATCATGGTTAACCCTTCATCACATGATGAAAAAAAAAACACTTCCCCAGCTCTGACCACAGCTAATATTATATAATAATAATAATAATAATAATAATAATAATAATAATAATAATAACAACAACAACAATACGAGGCTTTCACTGTCTCCTAGTTCTTGATTCCACTGGACTGTGGAAGATGAGCTGGTTAATAAGAATAATGTTAATGGCCAGGCGTAGAGGCGCACGCCTTTATTATTTAGAGCCAGGCAGATCTCTGTGAGTTCAAGGCCAGCCTGGTCTACAGAGCAAGATCCAGGACAGGCACCAAAACTACACAGAGAAACCCTGTCTTGAAAAAAACAAAACAAAACAAAAAAGAATAATGTTAACATTTTGCCCTAAAAATTCAAAAGGGAAGTGCTTACAAGGCCCTACCTCTCCCTGAGGATTTAGAGGCAGTTAATGATTGATGGGCGGTGTGGTTTGGATAAGAATGGTCCCCACAGGCTCACATATTTGCATGCTTTGTCCCTAGACAAAGAACTGTTGGGAAGGACTAAGAGGTGTGGTCTTGGAGTAGGTATGACCTTGTTGGGGGAGGTGTGTCACTGGGGGTGGGCTCTGAGGTTTCAAAAGCCCAAACCTAGTCTCTCTCTGTGTCCTTCTGTCTGTCTCTCTGTCTCTGTCTCTTTCTCGCCGCCCCCCCCCATTACCTGCAGATCAGGATAAAGTACTTCTCCAGCACTGTGCCTGCCCGTGTACCACCATGTGCCCTGCCATGATGACAATGGATTGACCCCCTGAAACAGTAAGCCAGCCCCCAATGAAATGCTTTCTTTCCTAAGAGTTTCCTTGGGCATGGTGTCTCTTCCCAGTGACGGAACACTAGCCAAGGCAATGGGGGAAAGAGAGACATTTTTCTCAACACTCTAGTCCACTGGTAAAGTGTTCATATTCCTGTAAACAGCCCCGCCCCCGTGGTCCTCTAATGTGACCCATCAAGTAGAAGAGGGACTGGCTTAGAAAGAGAGAGGAAATCACCAGGAGGGGACAAGAGACATTTGTGGGGGAGAATATGATCAAAATATAACACACAACGAACCCTTTCATCATGCATAGTTCACATAAGCTAACAAGACATCTTTTAAAAAGAAAAAAAGTGGGTGGCTAAAGATGCATCTCAGTTGGCAAGTGGATCTCTGTGGGTTCAAGGCCAGCCTGGTCTACACCTCCAGTTCAAGGACAGCCACACAAGACTACACAATAGAAAGACCCTGTTCCAAAAAAAAAAAAAAAAAAAAAAAAAAAGAGGGAGAGAAGAAAAGGCATGAGCCACCTAACTAGGCCTTGATACTGGCAGAGGACAAGCAGGACAAACAGGGACCAGCATGGGACTTTTAAGGCACGAGGCAGCTGGCAAGATGGCTTGAGAGTAAAGGCACTTGACAAGCAAGCCTAGAGACCTGGGTTCAAACCGGAACCCACATAAGGGTGGAAGGAGAAAACAGGCTCCATGGAGTTGTTCCAGACTATGGCACCGGAGACTGGAGTTTTATCCTGTTACAAGGCAGGGCCCCAGGTCTGACACCCCATACCCAAATTCAATGCTTACCTAACTGCAGACCTGCGCACGCATACCCCTATAACTGGCTCCCAACTGGTTTTCTGGGGTTTTTTTTGAGTTTGGGCCCCAGCTAGTTGTGGTGGAATAATCTTTTTGTTCACTGTGAAGATGTGTCTTTGCCAAGGTACCTTCTGATTGGTTTAATAAAGAGCTGAACAGTCAATAGCTAGGCAGGAAGAGGTTAGGTGGGACTTCCGGGCAGAAAGAGAGGAAGAGGAGATGAATCTAGGCACGAGAGATACCAGAGGCCATGGAGAGGAAACGGGAGGTGCAAGATAGAAGAGAGGTAAAAAGCCACAGAGCAAAATGGAGATTAATATAAATGGGTTAATTTACGCTATAAGAGCTAGTGGGAAAAGCCTAAACTATAGGCCGAGCTTCCAAAATTAATAAGTCTCTGTGTCATGATTTGGGGGCGGGCAGTCCAAAAAAAAAACCAAAAGCCTGCTCTAGCTGGCTGCAAACTCACCACACAGGCAAGGATGTCCTTGAACTCCTGCTCAAGTGCCAGGATCGCCGGTGTGCGATGCTGAGTCCAGTTCTGTTGCTCATACCCTAGCTTCAGCTCACACAGACCTGCTGTAATACTTCACGGCAAGTTCAAGTGCTGCCTCCCCTACGTCTTCTGCTCGGTTTTGCTGAGAGCCTAAAACCACCCTAAGAAATAAAGACCACTCGGGGCGGGGAGGTGGGGGTGCGCCTGGGAGGAGGTTAAGGGGAGGAGTTGGGGGTGAATGGGGTCCAAATACATAGAATGAATTCGCAAGGAATTAATCAAAATAATAAAAACGTTTACAGAAGGAAACAAAGGCCACTACGCAACAGGAGGAACTTGGACAGAGGGCACAATGGAGAAGGGGACAGATGACTCACAGACCAGTGACTGGACGAAGGCTGGTGTCACAGGCAGGGTGAGAACCAGGCAGAGGTCAGAAAGAAGACTGAGCTCAGGAACAAGCTGGCACAATGTAGGGCATCCACCATTCCTGTTTGGGGCTAAGATTAGGAAGGGCACAGGTATGAGGGTTAGAGAAAGAGCCACCCAAAGCTCTGCCTCACACTGAGACCCTCTCCTCGAAAAGGGAGAGGTGGGGCTGGATGTGGCGGCTCACACCAGGGATACCGGCCCTTGGAAAGCTAAGGAAGGAGTCCTCAAATTCAAGGGCAGCCCGAATTCCAGGACATCCTGGGCTACTGACGGAGACACTGCCTCAAAAGCACGAAGAGGAAACAAAAAGCACACGTATTGCAACACACGGGCAATCGCTACCTTCCACACAGACACGGAGAACTGGTGCTGGGCGGGGTTTTCAATAATCAGGAAGTACACGTGACCTACTTAATCAAATTCTAACTACCCAACAGAATACTGCTCCAGATGTGGCGAACGGACAGGTTAAGGAGGAAGGGTTGCCTGGTGAGCAAGGGGATCACCTTGTGACCAAGGCAAGTAACTCTACACTCAGCCAAGGGCACAGCAAACGGCGGGGGGGGGTGGGGGTGGGGGGGTGGGGGGGTGGGGGGGGTGGTAAAGGCGGTCACTGCCAAACCGGCTGTGCATTCACATTCTGCCCTTGGCCAAGAGAAATCCTTTAATGCCTCTGTGCCTCAGTTTCCTTACCTATAAAACGGGCCAACTGTGTACTTCATAGATCTACTGTAATGAGTCAACAAGAAGACATGGAGGCTGGTGTCTGGCACTCATATGCCAGCTCCCGTCATAGCTCACTTGGTCCTTTAAAAACAATTTTCCTTCAAATATCCGCCATGCCATATAACAATGTTTAGGGGACAGAACGTTTCCAACATATATGTTCTGCAGTTCACCTGCAAGCGTGAAGCACACGTCGTGGCCATCGCCTTCAAGGGTCAGATCACTCACTTTTAGACATCCAAGGCCTGGATCGAGAAGTCAAAGGTAAGATACACAGAAAGTCCTTCTAGAAGGAGGTGAAATGTCAGAGTTATTATTCCTAACTCCATTTTTGGCAGAAACACTGAAGTAATCTGAGGTCATCTGATATGTGTCTGTCTACAGACTCAGCTCTGCCAAGTTCTCAAAACAGGGAGGTCACAGTTTTTCAGTTTTCCACCATTGCTCAACCATCAGAGAGATGAGCTGAACATAAAGTGAGTGATGGCCAGGACCCTGATTCCCATCCTAACACTGATTTCCCAGCATATGGAACGTGGCCGTGGGCTGGAGAAGGGTCTGATCACGGCTAGGAAACAGATGAAAAGGCTACACGTTAGTTATTCCCTGAGACCCACATTCCAGTCTGCCAACCCAAGTAGACCCCCAGCCTTCACACGCAGCAGGATCAGCGTACCTCCCCCACCTCCTCCAATGTTCTGCGCTCTGCCAGGAAGAGATCATTACTGAATCCTAGCACCATACAGAGCTCCCAGTGTGTCTGTGACTTCAAGGAGTACGGGTTCCCCACATACACAGTCATGTTCTGCCCTGTCCACTAACCATATAAGCTTGCACTCACAGAAGAGGAACTGGGGGGTTGGCAAGATGACTCAGCGGATAAAGGAACTTGGTAAACTTGATAAGGAACTTGATAAACACCATTCCTGATGACCCGAATTCAATCTGTGAAGTGCACATGGGGAAGGAGAGAACTCCCACAAGTTGTCCTCTGACCCTAACGCTTGCCTGCGATGGCACACATGCATGCACAAAGAAGCGCACACATAGCGTGGCACACATGCCATGTCTTAGCTACTTGTCTATTGACCGAGGCAATTCATAAAGAAGTGTTTAGGGGCTGGAGAGATGGCTCAGTGGTTAAGAGCACTTGTTGTGCACCCTGGGGACCCGGGTTCAACTACCAGCACCCACATGGTGGCTCATAACTGTCTGTAACTCCAGTTTCAGGGGGATCCAATCCCTTCTTCTGGCTTCCAAAGACACCAGGCACACATGTGGTAGACAGATATACACGCAGACAAGACACCTATACACGTAGAAAACAAAAATAAATAAATTGTAAAAAAAAAAAAAAAAACAGATGAGCACTTAATCTGGCTTACAGTTTTCAGAGGATGACAGTCCATGATGACAGAGCAAAGGAATACTGGAGAGCTCACATCTTGATCCACAACCACCAGGCAGAGAGAAAGAGCACTGGGAATCATAGGAGTCTTTAGAAACCTCCAAGCCCACCTCCTCCTCCAAGGCCACACTTCCTAATCCTTCCCAAACAGTTCCACCAACTGGAGACCAAGTGTTCAAACATATGAGCCTAGAGGGGCCACTCTCATTCAAACCACCACATGCCTTTACACACACATAATAAAGAAAGAAATGAAGCTAAAAACTGAGAGAGCAAGTGGGTGGTGTCTACAGTAACAGAACAATGGTTCTAGCGCACAGGGGAAAGTAGGAAGGGAGGGGCCTGGAGCTACACCGGTGGCTTCTCCTTTAACCTCGTGGAGTCAACTGATGGACAAACCCTAGAGTAGAGTGAGGCTTCTCCATCAGTGATGAAGTGGCTGAGTTTGTGAAACAAGAGAGCTCAGAACTGAGAACTGGGGATGCAGCTCAGTGCTAACTACAGCCCAGCAGGCTCTAAGAGGCCCTGAGTTCCATCCCCAGCACAGAAGGGAAGCCTCTGGCTTACCAATGACTTCTGAAGCCATGGGCACAAGCCCGACTTGTACAGTCTGTACCAGCCTTGGAGATGGGGAAACAGACTCCCAGGTCTCACCGTGGGCCCTGAGGCCCAGAAATGTCCTTCTTCCCACATGATTCCTTTGGATAAAATGTCCAGGGGGGGGGGGCAGATAGCATAGTAGAGAGCATCACTTGCCACCAAGCCCAAAGACCTGAATTCAATCTCTGGAACCCACAGAGTGAAAGAGAACCAACCTCAACAAGCTGTCCTTGGACCTCCACACCTGCAATGCCGTGACACACAAGCACACCCAGCTAACATGAAACACACACACAAACAAATGTTCTTTTTTTTTTTAATGTTTGAAAACCACAGATCCAGGGAGACAGTGTTGACAAGAAAAAGATGCATTGGAAGGGTCTCAGGGAAGTTGAGGATCGGGCCAGATGAAGCAGAAGTGGCCAGAGAAGCAGAGGATGGCTGGGGGGCCTGGAATCAAAATGCAAAACGAGAAAGATGACCGCAGGAGAGCTTGGCAAGCGCTAAGTGAAAAGTCAAGTGTGGTGAGTGCCGGGCCAGCCATGTGAGGAGCATGAACATAGAGAAATTCCAAGGAGAGGCGCAGGGGACCCAGGAGCCTCATAGCCCGTGGAGGACAGGGACCGTGTGCTTGAATGTCAGGCTCTAAGAGGCTGTTTCTCAGCAGCCTGGGGCATCCTTACCTATGCTCCCATTGCTGGGACCGACTTGAGGGGCCTGCCTCTGTCCTTTGGTGCCCCCTTTGACTCCTCTCACTCCTTTTCTGTCTTTCCATCCCCTAATCAAAAAGGGTTCCAGACTGCTTTTCTTTCCACGGTAAACTGGTCCCCTTTCATTTGTAACTTCACACCTAGGACTGAGTACCTTCACGATGTAAAGAGACGCCTTTAGCACACGACCCTGAGGGTGCATGGTGCAAGCAGCAGCAGCAGCAGCTGTGCTCTGAAGGCCTCAAAGTGCAGGGAGCATGCACAACATAAAGACATCACATGGCAGCCAGGCCAGCCAAGAGCAACCCGGAGGTCAGCCTCCGGCTTCTATCACAACTTTCTCACAGGAGATTTAATCCAGGGTCCTGGGAGGACTGTCTTTGATCCCTTTTAAGGGCAAAGCCCCCAATCACCCAAGGGCTCCCACTGGGCCCCACCTCCTATAAGTTTTACAACCTGTCATGGGTTCACACTGGGGACAAGCCCTTGATCCCTTGGGGGACACGCAACGGCCTTAATACAGCCAACTGATTCAATACTAATGTTGACAGCAATCACATCTAGCACGGATATCCCACTAGACTCCGAAAGCAGCACCTAAGAAGAGCCTGCCCCTTGAAGAACCGTAGTGGGACAGAACTGTCTAAGAAACTGAATTCTTTGTACATGCGGGTGTTTGGGTTATTGATGAATCGTTAACTCGGTATTCAGCACTGTTACCAAAATAGAACCTCATGTAATTATTAACAAAACAAAGCAAAAAAAAATTACCTTTCATATCTTCCTAAAGGATTCAGGAATCGGACAAGGAGGTGCACAACTATAATCCCAGCACTTGGGAGCTGAAAATAGGAGGATTAGGAGTTCAAAGCCAGTCTCAGCTTTGTATCAAATTTAAAAAAAAAAAAAAGTGGGGGTTGGGGTGGTGGTGGTGGTGGTGGTGGTGGTGGTGGTGGTGGTGGTGGTGGTGTCGCACGCCTTTAATCCCAGCACTGGGGAGGCAGAGGCCAGCGCATCTCTGTGAGTCTGAGGCCAGCCTGGGCTACAGGGGGAGTTCCAAGGAAGGCACCAAAGCTACACAGAGGAACCCTGTCTTGAAAAAAGAAAAAAAAAGGATTTAGGGAGGCCAGTGAAATGGCTCGTGGTAAAGGTCTCTGCTGCCAAGCCTGAGTTCATTCCCCAGGATCTCATGATGGAAAGAGAGAAGTGACTGGTCCCCTGATTTCCATTTATGTGCAAGGGCACGTGTAAACGCACATATGAATGTACACACAAATAAATAAAGGTGTAATAAGAAAAATACAAAATACAAAATAAAAAGACCCAGGAGGCCGGGCACCCACCTGTGATCCAGCACTTGGAAAGTAAGTGCAGAGCATCAGGCCTTCAAAGCCTCAGCTACATATTGTGTTTAAAGCTAGCCCTGAGCCACAGGAGATTCTTTCTCCAAACTAATTAATTAAATAGTGCCAGGTGTGGTGGCTCACACCTCTAACCCCAGCACCTGAGAGTTCAAGGCCATCCTCAAGTACATACAAGAGGAGCTCATGCTTGTAATCACGGCACTAGGAGAATCGGGAGCCACACTGCCAGTCAGAGACCAGTCTGGGCCACATGAGACACTGTCCAAAAAATTTTAAAAAATTCAAAAATAGGACCAACCATGCTGACATCTTCAATCTCAGCACTTGGGAGGCTGAGGCAGGCAGATCTCTGAGTTCAAGGTCAGCCTGATCTACCATACAGAGTTCCAGGACAGCTGTTTTGTTACGTTTGAGACAAGCACTCCTAAGGTTAAGGATGGCCTCTGGCTCCTGATCCTCTTGCTTCCACCTCCCAAGTGCTGGGATTACAGATGTGCATCACCAAGACTGACTGCCAACGAGAGCTAGCCAGCAAGAGTTCCAAGATTTCAACTCAGAAGGATCTGAAACCAGAAGCTGTGGCCAACGCACCGTCCCATACAGCCTCTAGTAGGGACAGTCTGGAGAGCCTGTGTTAACTCACACCTATTTCATAACTGGGAAAAAGACCTCTGGTGATAACAGCCCTAAAATCGGGGGACCTTCCAAGTGCTGACCATCATCTTAGCCAACCCTCCTCTGCTGTTCTCCAAAACGAAACCCACTGCAGGCTGGACCCTGTTCTCAGGCAGTTAGTTCCCCGCCTTTCACAAGTGGTTGTTACACTGCAGCCCTGAACTAAAAGAGGAAAGAGAAACCAGTTCCCCCAATGGCTTAACTCAAAACGAAAGGAGTGCCATGCCAGGCTGAAAAGGGAGATCAGGAGCGGGCAAAGTAGAGGGAAGGGGCTGTCGTGGGACATACGGGCAACTCTAACATGCAGAAAGGAACGGCGGTGCTTATTTGTACTTTGTTTGTTTGTTTGTCTGTTTTGTTTTTCGAGACAGGGTTTCCCTGTGTAGCTTTGCACCTTTCCTGGATCTCGCTCTGTAGACCAGGTTGGCCTCAAACTCACAGAGATCCACCTGCCTCTGCCTCCCAAGTACTGCAATTAAAGGCGGGCGCCACCACCGCCCAGCTTTATCTGTACTTTCAAGACACCGATCTCTGAAGGTCTTCCCATAACTGAATTCAAAGGAGTCGGGTAACACAGTCCAGGGCAGAGGAGAGTGAACTATGATGGCCAAAAGACAGCAACCCCACCCCACCACCACCACAGGCACACCTCCTTGGGGGCAGTGCCAGCCAGGCCCGTTTCAGTAACTAAGAATGAGCAGACAAATTGGGCGGTGGTGGTCCACACCTTTAATCCCAGCACTCGGAAGGCAGAGGCAGGCGGATTTCTGTGAGTTCGAGACCAGCCTGGGCTACAGAGCGAGTTTCAGGAAAGGCACCAAAGCTACACAGAGAAACCTTGGGGGGGGCGGGAATGTGTGTAGACTGTAGACTTTGGGAGGCTGGAGAGATGGCTCAGCGGTTAAGAGCACTGGCTGCTCTTCTAAAGGTCCTGAGTTCAATTCCCAGCACCCACATGGTGAATCACAACCATCTTAATAGGACCTGATACCCCTTCTGGTATGCAGTTATACATGCGGAGCACTTATGTATATAATATAAGTAAATAAAAATTTAAAAAAAGAAGTGTGATAGCCCTTTCATTAAAAAAAAAAAAGAATGCTCTGACAGAAGAAACCCAGATGGATGGTCAGTTAACTAGAAGCAGTTGCTAACGAGGTCTTTTACAGCTTCACACAGTCACTTCTAAATATATCTACATTAATATCAATGTCAATCTCAACTCTACTACCCCTTTAAAAAAAAAATGGGGGGGAGGGGGCTGGGGTGCACCTCAGCGGTAAGGTGCTTGCTAATATGCTCAAGACCATGGGCTCCATCCCCAGGACCAGAAGGGAGGAAGACACCTAGAGGCTGGGTGAAATCGGAATGACTGTCCTGGCTGTATCCTTGCTTTAGGGACAGGAATCACGCGAAGTCATGCAGACTCAACCTCACTTGAGATACTGTTGCCAGGACACTTAACCTCCACCTCCTGAAAAGCCCCTCAAAGATGGGCCAGTGGTTGGAGGAGTCTCCTAATGCCCCCAACCCCCTCAGGCCACTCCCACAAGCCATTCCCAGGAGAGGAGGGATTTTCATACACCCCTCCACCGGGTGCTTTCTGCCCCCCCCCCCCCCCCCCCCCCCCCCCCCGTCTCGGACCTTGGTTTCACCTGTCGCAAACTGAAAGGGTTGATGGAGATCACGCCAAACCCCCCTCTGCTCTCAATTTCTAATCCATCGCTCTCCACGCGCCTGTGCCTTGCGGAAACAGACATCCCGTGACCATCCCCTTAACAATCCTTGTAATTTTAGCAAAGTGTGATGTGTCCAGAACCGATAAACAGGCTGTTGCTTCCCTGTGTCATCAAACCCGATCGTCAACGTGGGTTCCTCCGCGGCCTTTTCCATCAATCCCACAATCCCATGAAGAAGGGGGGCAAAAAACCTTCTTTACCCCTTCCAGCCTCTCTAAACTCAAAGATGCCCGGCCTTGCATTCAGGGGAAGAAAAAATAAAGAACCCGCCCGCGCCAGCATCCTCCGCGTCCCCCGGCCAGGCTGAGCAGGTGCCCGCCACCCGGCTCCCTCCCCGAGGCTCGGCTTACTCACGCGCGGTCTGGGCGGCGGCGGCGGCGGCGGCCCGGGAGCACCTCGGAGTTTGCTGACTCAAGGCGCGGCGGCGGCGGCGGCGGCGAGCGCCCAGGAGCGCACCCGAGGAGGAGCGCAGCCCCGCGTCCAGCGCACGCAGCGCCCGCCCCGCCCTGCGCGCCCGCTGCCCCCGCCCCGCGCCACTGCCAGCCTCCTACAGGAACGTGGGAACAGCCACCTAGTTCGTGGGTCTTTCTCTCCACCCGGCAGTGAGAGATGAGGGGAGGTTGGGAACAGACAAGCATGACTGTTAACAGCGGGATCTCGGTGGAGGGCTTGTGACTGATTGCTATAAAAATATTTTTAACTTCTCTGTAATTTCTTTTTTTAAAAAAAAAAAAAATCTCTTTTTCCATAAGCTATGAGGAGAAAGCTCTGAGATCTGCCAAGGATATGCACATTTCCTAAATACCATCTTGGGCTGGATCTCACCCACCTGTGTGCATGGAACACCTGAATCTCACCCACCTGTGTGCATGGAACACCTCAGTGGTCCAGGATGGGAAGATGGCTAAGCTTTAAGAGCACTTTTTGCCCTTTCAGAGAACCTGGTTCCTAGCACCGCGCACATACACACACACACACACACACACACACACACACACACACACACACACACACACGAACCTGGTTCCTAGCACACACACACACCACACACACCGCAGCTCACAACTGCCTATAACTCCACCTTCTGTACAGGCACCCACGGGGTGCACATACACATACAAGCTGGCAAAATACTCATAAAATAAAATGAATTAATCTAAATACAGAAAAACTCAGTGATGGACTTGTTAGTGAATTCTTTGAATCTGGGACCACCCAGGATCTTCCTGGAAATGCTGTCTGTGTCTGTATTCCACAGTTACACTGCATTCTAAACAAAACTTTCCAAAATGCAATATCTTATCTTGGACTTGTATCTCTGAGTCCTGAATCATAGGCATTTAATGATCTAAATTGCACTCAAGCTATGATGTATTTGAAAGAAAATGTCCCCCAAAAGGAGTGGCACTATTAGGAGGTATGGCTTTGTTGGAGTAGGTGTGGTCTTGTTGGAGGAAGTGTGTCACTGTGGGGGGCAGACTTTGAGGTCTCATATATGCTCAAGATACTGCCCAGTGTCTCAGACCACTTCCTGTTGCCCTCAGGTCAAGATGTAAGAACCCTCAGCTCCTTCTCCAGCACCATGTCTGCCTGAATGCTGTCTTGCTTCCTGACATGATAACGGACTGAACCTCTGAGTTGTAAGCTAGCCACCCCAACTAAATGTTTCCCTTTGTAAGAGTTGCCATGGTCATGGTGTCTCTTCAGAGCAATAGAAACCCTAAGAAAATATGCAACCATCGTTTTTTGTTTGTTAGTTTGTTTAACCTTCAAATCCTTTTCTGCGTAACATTCATTGCCTGAAAAATAAAATACGGCATGTCTAAGATCCTGAATGCCCGTTAATTCCAGACTAATCAAGAACCTGCCTTCTGACTTCTGCATTTGCTGGAGCTCACTATATAGACAAGGCTGACCCAGAACACACTGCCATCAATCATCCAGCCTTGTCTCCCAAGTACTGGGATTACAAGTACAGATGTTCTCCACAACACAACATCTAAGAGCCTGACTTCTCAACTCTGGGCAGAGCCACAAGCAACCTTTCCAGTGTCTACTGTTAGAGTTAGGGCCCAGAGAAAGGAAGAATATGAAAATAATTCAAAATAGAAAGAAGCTACAATCAGCCAGGCATAGCGGTACTTGCCTGTAATTCTAAATGCTGAGATTTCAAGCACACAACACTACATTGAAGTTTTATTTGTTGCTTTATTTTTTTTTCTCCTTGAGATAGGGTGTCACGGTGTAGCCCAGCCTGGCCTTGAACTCATCACCCATCTGCCTCCCACGTGCTGAGTAGTAGAATTACAAACATATATCACCACACTTAACTAACAAGAGTACTTACTATTCTGGCAGAGGACCCTGGTTCAGTTCCAGCACACATGGTGGCTCACAACCATCTGTAGGCATCAGTGCAGTACATATACATACATGCGTGTAAAATACTCATACACGTGAAATAAAATAACAAATCTTCAAATTAATAAAAATTTGTTTTGGTCTAACTTGGCAGTATGGTAACTACATCATTCTTCTGGGTTAAGAATCATAATTTATGCCAGGAAGTGGTGGCACACACCTTTAATCCCAGCACTCAGGAGGTAGAGCCAGGCAGATCTCTGTGAGTTCGAGTCCAGCCTGGTCTACAGAGCAAGATCCAGGACAGGCACCAAAACTACACAGAGAAACCCTGTCTCAAAAAAACAAACAACAAAAAAAGAATCATAATTTACAATCTGTATTTAAGGAACTGTTACAGCCACCTTTTAAAGGCTGTGACGTTTTTGTTATAGCATCATTGAAAACCAGTAAAATCTCTACTCTGTTCTAGTTAAGAAACATTGAGCTGGGTGGTGGTGGTGGTGCACATGTTTAATCCCAGCACTCAGGAGGCAGTGGCAGATAAATCTGTATGAATTCAAGACCAGCCTGGTCTATATAGTGGATTCTAGGATAGCCAAGGCTAAATAGAGAGACCTTGCCTCAAAAAACATAAAAGAAACAAAGACAGAAAGAAAGACATCCTGTGTAAGGCTGGAAAGATGGCACAGTGGTTAAGAGCATGTGATATTCTTCCAGAGGATACACGTTCCTTTTGAAGCACCTACATGGGTAACGCCGGCTCCGGGAGATCTGATGCCTCCCTCTGACCTTCTTGAACACACACATATAAAAATACATGGTCTAAGCCAGGCAGTGGAGATGGATGCACACCTATAATCCCAGTACTCTGGAAGCAGTGGTAGATGGATCTCTGTGAGTACAAGGCCAGCCTGGTCTACAAAGTTCCAGAACAGGCTCCAAAGCTACACAGAGAAACCCTGTCTCAAAGAAAAAAAAAAGTTTATTGAGGCTTACAATTTCAGACTATCAGAGTGGGGAGAAGGCCAGCAGACAGACAGGCGTGGTGCTGGAGCAGTAGCCGAGAGCTCATCTTGATCTACAACCATGAGGCAGAGAGAACTAGCTAGGAAAGTTGTCAGCTTTTGAAACCTCAAAGCCCAGCCCCAGCAATACACCTCCTCCCAAAAGGCTACACCTTCTAATCCTTCCCAAACAGTTCTACCCACTGGGAACCAAGCATTCAAATATATGAGCCTATGGACGCCGTTCCCATTTGCACCACATATATCACAGTGAAAATGTGTGCAGTGGTGACCGTGTGCCCAGCACAGTAACGAGAGCTGTACCTGGGTTCTCTCCTTTAACCCCACAACCATGCCATGGAGCTGGCCCTGCAGCCATCACCACCTCCCTTCAAAAGGAGAAACGAGCCTGGGAGGATTAACTTGCCACGATCCTAAACTAAGTAGTGGGAAGACAGGATTTGAATTGTTTCAACACACACACACACACACACACACACACACACACACACACACACGTAAAATAAATTGATATCTAAAGAATCATGCTCTTAAACTTGTGACTTAAAAAATAGAACTTATGGGACTGGAAAGATGGCTCAGGGGTTAAGAGGACCAGTTGTCCAGAGAACCCAAGTTTGGTTCCCAGCACACACTGTAGGAAGACCACAATTGCCTATAACTCCAGGTCATGGGGAATCCAGTGCCCTGGATTCTGGTCTCTTCAGACACGCACACAAGTAAATATATATGTATATGTATATATATATATACAGTCATATAAATAAAAGATAAAAAATTAACTTAAAACCTGTAGCTTCAATACACCTAATATAAAACAGCATCAAAATAGTATTTGTGTGCATAAAAACTACTCTGGTATCAAGAAATGCACCTCAACAGTCATTACCACGTTTCCTCTGTGTGCAGCTTCCGTAAGCTGGAGACTCAGGGTATCTTTACACCTGGGTTGATGAGTTACTCTTTCAACTGTGCCCTTTTCTGTCCTATGCCTGTGTAGCCACAGCACTGGGAAGCCTTCACTCTACCCAAATTCCACCCGGAAGGTGACCTTCGGGGGTTCAAATCTTCCCACTACTTAGTTTAGGATCGTGGCAAATTAAGCCTCCCAGGCTCGTTTCTCCTTTTGAAGGGAGGTGGTGGTGATGGCTGCAGGGCCAGCTCCATCCATGGTTGTGGGGTTAAAGGAGAGAACCCAGGTGCAGCACTCGTTACTGTGCTGGGCACATGGTCACCACTGCACACATTTTCACTGCTGGGTTTTTTATTCTCTAGATGTTTTTTGTAACTGTGCATGTGTGGGGTGGGGGTGCAAGTGTGTGCACATGCCTGTGGATACCAGAGGACAATCTCAGATGGTGTATTAGTCAGGCTTCCCTAAAGGAACGGAACTGATAGAATTTACATATGAATTATTAGGTGAGTTCCAGGATGTAGTCCAGTGGTTCAACAATGGCTGCCTCACAACAGAAAGGCTAGGGATCCAGTAGTTGTTCATGTCCCAGGGCTACATGTTTTGGCAGATCCAGTCAGGTGTTGGAGTCCTAGAGGATTCCCAGAGAGCTGCTGTCTTGAATTGCTGCAATAAAACACCATGACCAAAACAATTTATAAAAGAAAGCATTTAATTGGGGACTTGCCAACAGTTGCATAGGGTTATTTCACGACCATCACAGCAGAGACCCTGGAGGTGGCAGCAGGTTGTCATGGCACTGGTGCATGGCTGAGAGCTCACATCTGATCTTCAGGCAGAGAGACCCGGCCTGGAGTGGGCTTTTGAAGTCTCAAAACTCTTCCCCGAGTGACACACCTCCTCCAGCAAGTCCACACTATTGGCAGACATTTTCCCCCCACCAGCCAGTTCCCAAATAACCACACAGAAACATCAATTATAAATGCTCAGCCAACAGTCTGGGAGGAAGGGACTGGACCTGCCTGGACTGAGTCTACCAGGTTGATCGTAGTCCTCGGGGGAGGGTTTGCCCTGGAGGAGTGGGAATGGGGGGTGGGCTGGGGGTAAGGGGAGGTCATGGGAGGGGGGAGAATAGGGGAACCAGTGGCTGATATGTAGAACTGAATGGTATTGTAAAATAAAATTGAAAAAAAAAATAAATAAATGCTCAGTCAAAAGCTCAGGCTTGTTACTAGCTAACTCTTACATTTTAAATTAACCCATATTTTTTATCTACACTCAGTCACATGGCTTGGTACTTTTTCTCATTACAACAAGTTCATCTTCTCTGCATGTCTGCTCATGGTTCTCTGTCTCCTCCTCCTCCTCTTCTTCTTTTGGACTCTCCTTTTGTCTTCAAGTCCCGCCTAACCTCTACCTGTCCAGCTATTAGCCAGTCAGCTTTTTTTATTAAACCAATCACAGTGACATATATTCACACAGTGTAAAGGAATAGTCCACACCACACCTCCTAATCCTTCCTAAACAGTCCACCTGCTGGGAACCAAATATTCAAACACATGAGTCTATGGGGGCCATTACCATTCAAACCACCATAACTGCTGGGTCTTCAGTATATGTTGGAATCTCAAAGAAGCTAGTTTAACACGGGTAACAAAATGGCTCAGCAGTGAGATAGATGAACTTGCCAGCAAGAGTGAGGACAATGCTGGGCGGTGGTGGCGCACGCCTTTAATCCCAGCACTTGGGAGGCAGAGCCAGGCGGATCTCTGTGAGTTCAAGGCCAGCCTGAGCTACAGAGTGAGTCCCAGGAAAGGCACAAAGCTACACAGAGAAACCCTGTCTCGAAAACAAACAAACAAAAAAGTGTGAGGACAAGCAGGCAAAACAAAAGCTTCCTTCTGTGTCCTTTTATGTGGGCCCAGATTTAGGGTGGGTCATACCAACTCTAATACTCAGTCAAGAAAATCCCTCACAGGTGTGTCCAGCTGATTGGGTTTTAGGTGATTCCAGATGTAGTCAGGTTGACAGCCAAAACAGCTGTCACAGACAGATGTCATTCCTCAAGAGCCATCCCCCTTTTTTTTCCTTTTTTGAAGCAAGGTCCCTCAGTTGCTGTAGAAGTTGGCAAGTCGGCTAGGCAGTCTGGTCAGTGGGCCCCAGGGACCTACCTATCTCCCCCGACCGGGATTCCAAGTGTATGCCGTAGTGCACACATTTCATCTATGCGGGCTCTGGGAGCCAGCTCAGTCCTCAAGCCTGCAAGGCATACCCTTTAACCAACCTAGCTATTTCCCCCGCCACAGTGTTCTGATTGTTGAGACAGGGCTTCAACATGTAGCCCAGGCTGACCTTGAACTCACTAAGTATTCCAGGCCTTCAACGTAAAGGGGTGCACTCTGAAACTAATGCTGGGTTCTGTCGTGACCGTGACCTAACCACACGGTGACCTTTCCACACCGCAACCAGCACCATTTATCATTCATTTCACTATGGCTAGATGTGCTGGCACAGGCCTTTAATGCCAGCACTCAGGAGGCAAAAGCTGGTGGGTCTCTAAGAGTTCAAGGTCAACCTGGCCCACATAACAAGTTCCATGACAGGCAGGAATTCACAGTGAGACCTTGTCTCAAAATATAAAGAAAGAAGAAACAAAGGGGCAAACAAAAAGAATTCTGTGTCTTCACAGGGAAATTTCATGTGAGAGTTTTGAAAAACTTTACTATCAGAGTGATCTTGTACTTGCTATTTTTTTAAGGTCTTTTAATTCATAGTAGTCAGTGGGCCAGAGTAGTGTATTTTGGAATGGCATATTAACTCCTTCAGTCTAAAACAGGTGACTTACAAAAGAGGAAGCAATAATAGTTAATAAATATTAAAAACCTGGTATGATGGTACATGCCTGCTGTCCTTGTTAATGTGGTTTCAGAGTCATCCAAGAGGAAAGCCTCAATTGAGGAACTGCCCTGATCAGAGGCCCTGTGGGCATATCTGTGGGGAAGTGTCTTGATTATTAATTGATGCAGGAGAGCCCAGCCCACTGTGGGTGGCACCTAGGCAGGTGGTTCTGAGTTGTATAAAAAGGACAGGAAGTAGTGAAAGACCCTAACCCTTCAGGCTTACACCAACAAGCCCCAGGAAATGAGAAACTAAAAATCTAGTTCCAAGGGCAAGCTGACTCAATCATTATTCAACCACCCCTGCCACAATGTAACAATGTAAAGAGATTTCTGTTAAGAGATGTGCTGGACTGTGACTGGGATAGTTGCAGGTGTTCCAGGAAGGACCACTGTGACCTTTGTGTAAACTCCACTCCTGCCCTGATATCCCTTGAGGTTTCGGGAAGAATGTGCATGCGGACGTGACTGTACCCACTCTGTGATCAGACCATGATCTTGTGGAACAAAATTGTATGGGAATTGTAATCTTATGGCTTTTGTGCGTTTTTTCTTTTCTTTCTTTTTTTGGTTTTTCCGAGACAGGGTTTCTCTGTGTAGCTTTGCGCCTTTCCTGGAAGCCTTTCCTGGAACTCACTTGGTAGCCCAGACTGGCCTCGAACTCACAGAGATCCGCCTGGCTCTGCCTCCCAAGTGCTGGGATTAAAGGCGTGCGCCACCACCGCCCAATGCGTTTTTTCTTTAAAAGCCCCCATGTGGCTGCAGTAAGGTGTGACTCTTGCTCTCAGGACAAGAGTAGCCCGTCTGTACAGTCACTTCAATAAAAAACCTCCTGCTGTTGCATCAACTGGACTGGAGCCTGGGTTCTTGGGGCGCCCACTTGAGACCCTAGATTTTGGGGTCTAACAGTAGAGCTGGAGTTATTGGTTTTAAGCAGCGGCGCAATGGTATTCATTAAGAGGCACTGTTACTGTGTGAGACAAGCCACTGGGTACAACAAAACCCACTCTAAGAGTTTTATTAGAAGGGAGGGACAGAAGAGGATGTGATCAAGCCTATGGAAGACACGTGGGGTGGGGGAGAAGAAGGGGGAGGAGTCTGTGACCCGCTTTCTATGCATTCCCCTGCACATACGCATATGGGCTTATGGAGCTATGCCACGAATGCAGCATAGATTGTGTGATCACGCTGTGTGCAAATTATGAGACCACGAAGCGCACAGATAATGTAAAGCCCTGGGATGACTAAACATCTGAACAGCGCATGTGTGGTCATGTAGCTGGGAGAGTGGCCAGGAATTCCAACAGGAGTGATACCTCCGTGGTAAGAACACTGACTGTTCCTCCAGAGGACTCAGGTTTGGTTCCCAGTGCGTGTGCGTGTGCGTGTGCGTGTGCGTGTGCGTGTGCGTGTGCGTGTGTGTGTGTGTGTGTGATGACACACATAAGTACCTCTGGAGGCCAGAAGTGTTGGATTTCCTAGAACTGGAGTTTACAGACAGATGTGAGCCTTCTGATATGTGCACTAGGAACGGAACTCCAGCACTATATACTCTCAACCAAATACACACATATTATCTTATTATTATTACACATATAAACACACGTATATTATCTTATTACTGTAGTAGTTTGCTTTTGTCGCTGTGATAAAACACTGACTAAAACCAATGAAGACAGGAAAGGGCTTGTTTGGCTTACACTTCCCAATCACAGTCCATCAAGAAGGAAAATCAGGGCAGGAACTCAAGGCAGGAACCCGGACACGGCCTGAAACAAAGGCCACAGAGAGAATGCTCCTTCCTGGTTGCTCCTGGTGCCCATAATCTAAAACCTTGTTATCACATAGGTCCAAGGGATGGAACCCAGGTGGTCAGGCTTAGTGGCAAGTGCCTGGATCTGGGGAGTCATCCCAAGAACCCCAGCCCCTTGGCTCCTACTGGTCTTGTATTTACCATTTTCCTTCTAAATACTATCTAAAGTTGCCTGCTAAAAATGGAAACCTTCCCATACTTCTGTTCTATTTAAAACTTCCCATTGAAGGCTGGAGAGACAGCTCAACAGTTAAGAGCACTTGTTCTTACAGAGGACTTCAGTTCCAGGACCTATGGCAGATAACAACCAGCTGCAATTCCAGGTCCAGAAGATCTGATGCCCTCTTTTGACCCCCATGGGCACTAGATGCACATAGTACACAGACATACATGCAGGCAAAACACCCATATGCATAAAAAATAAAATAAAGTAAATCTTTTTTTTTTTTTTTTTGGAGCTGAGGATCGAACCCAGGGCCTTGTGCTTGCTAGGCAAGTGCTTTACCACTGAGCTAAATCCCCAACCCAAATAAAGTAAATCTTTAAAAAAAATAAAATAAGCTGGGCGGTGGTGACACACACCTTTAATCCCAGCACTCAGGAGGCAGAGGCAGGTGGACATCTGTGAATTCGAGGCCAGTCTGGTCTGCAGAGCAAGTTCCAGGACAGCTAGAGCTACACAGAGAAACCCTGTCTCAAAAAACCAAAAGTAAATCAATAAACAAATAATAAAATTTACCATTGGTTCATAATACATGTGCATGACAGACACCACACACATATAACATATATACCACACGCAGCACATATACACATATATCATATGTACACTATACATATACCACACCATAGAGTATATACACATGCGAAGAATTGTTTTTTTCCTTTCTGAGCTTTGATTTTTTTTTCCATCTTTTTGTTTGTTTGTTTGTTTGTTTTAGTATTCATTCCCAGAGTTGGTGATGGAGCCCAGGGCTTTGGGTTTGCTAGGTAAGCATTCTGCCACTGAACCACACCACAGCCACAGCTTGAATTTTATAAGTAGCCCATGTTATTGTCTACAGCCTGCCTTTCTAAACTTCCAGCTGCTCTGGTCCCCCACTTCACCATCCATCCACCCTGGCTCCCCACTTCCCCTTCCATCATTCAGCCTCTCTGGCCCTCCATTTCACTTGACTTTAGGAGAAAAATCCAGCCTGTTATCCTTGGGCTGCTCCTGCTGTGACTGGACAAAGCCTCTGAGAGCTTGCTCAGGAATTCTTGGGTCTTATTCCTTATCTCTAAGTCACTGATTGTTTCTCCCTGCAAGATTCCTCAGGCCAGGCCTTTGCCACTTCCTGCCTCGCTAAAAGCAAACAAACACCAAAACCAGCCACCAAAACCCCCAGAATGTCTGTTAAAGCCCAAGTCTCATTCCAAGCCCGGGACCCTAGGGGGGCAGAAAATGAGGTGTCCCAACCCAGTCCTTCCAGACAGGGCTAAGAGAGCAGCCAGGCGATGCTTGGCCTGGGCAAATTACCTAATGTGGAGGGCCTCAAAACAGCGTGACCACACCGCAGCCATGACAGGCTTAGGGTGCTAGACACAGCTTCTGTGACAGGCTTAATGGCAGGCAACACCCAGACCCAGGAAAAGCCTTAAGCTAATACCACCCAGGGATCCACCCAGGGATTAGGAAGTACCTGACATTCCAAACATTCCAATCATTAGATAGGTGGCCAGATGTCCCTGAGTCTAGCACACACCTATTTTTGTTTTACAGATACCCCTAGACAATTGTCAGCCAATCAGGGTCCTGGACCCTGGAAATCCCCTCACCTCAACCTCTGCTATGATAAAAACTCTGCCCCACCTGAGCTCAGGGCTCTCTGCTCTCACTGTTGTGTCAGACAGACAGAGGGACCAAGCTCGGAGCTTGAAATAAAGGCTCTTTGCTTTTACATGCAGGATTCAGTCTCTGTGGTGGTCTTTTTGGGGTCCCCGTGATCTGGACATAACCCTCACAGGAACCCCACCATACACTCAGATAGAGGTTCTCAACCTGGCGTGTCCATGCGTCCTGTTGCAAGATGGCTCAGTGCATAAAGGTAGTTGTCACCAAGCCTGATGACCTGTGGTTCCAATCCCTTGAATTGATTCCCCGGATGCATGCGCGCGCGTGCACAAGCATGCACGCACATACACAATAATAATAATAACAATGATAATAATAATGTTTAAAAATGAGCATCTGGGCTGGGCAGTGGTGGCACACGCCTTTAATCCCAGCACTTGGGAGGCAGAGGCAGGCGGATCTCTGTGAGTTCAAGGCCAGCCTGGGCTACAGAGTGAGTTCCAGGACAGGCTCCAAAGCTACACAGAGGAAACCCTCTCGGAAAAACACAAATAAATAAATGAATGAATGAATGAATGAATGAATGAATGAATGAATGATCAATTGACTGATCAATCAATCAATCAATATGAGCATCTGGCACACCCTTGCTAGAGGAGGTCTTTTTTTTTTTTTTCCTTTCCTATCAAGCACAGCAAATCCCTAGGGACTGTACACTTTCCTTTTTGTTTTGTTTTTTGGGGACAGGGCCTTTGTAGATCAGGCTGTCCTGAACTCACAGATATCCATTTGCCTCTTCCTCAGGATAGCCATTCGGAGTACAAGTTTCTCTCTGGAATAGCTTGGGTCCTCATACCACGACTGCTCACAGAGTAGTTTCAGCCCGTGTGGAACAGCGCCCCCTTCTGGAAGGACGTCCTGAGAAATCCCCTTCAGCTCAGCTACAGAGAGTGAAAAGTTCAAATTGAGGAATAGAGTTCTGGAATTTGAAGAAAAAAAAAAAAACCGTCCTAGGCCACATCTTATCTGGGACAGAGCCATGGGAACATAGCAGCGGACACTTACAGCTCAGTGTCTTAGGGTCACTGTTGCTGTGATGAAACATCATCACCAAAGGAGCTTGGGGAGGAAAGGGCTTATTGGGTTTAAACTTCCATACCGTTGTTCATCATCAAAGGAAGTCAGGGCAGGAACCTGGAGGCCGGAGCTGATGCAGAGACCATGGAGGGCTGCTGCTTACTGGCTTGCTCAGCTTGCTTTCTTATAGAACCTAGGAACCAGCCCAGGGATGGCACCACCCACAGTGGACTTGCCCCTCCCTCATCGATCACTAATTAAGAAAATGTCCTACAGGCTTGCCTGACCTTATAGAGGCTTTTCTGAATTGAGGCTCCCTCCTCTCAGGTGACTTTAGCTTGTGTCAAGTTGACAGACTAGCAGCACACTAAGGTTCTTTCCTCCCAGGCCATCAGGAAGCAGCTTCAAAGGCCAGCTAACCTGGCCAGGTACTCTTTCCCACTTTCTAATCTTTTTATCCTTGCAGTCTAAGGGCAGCGATAAAGAATTAAGTTCTGCCGGGCTGTGGTGGCACACACCTTTAATCCCAGCACTCAGAAGGCAGAGCCAGGTGGATCTTCGTGAGTTCAAGGTCAGCCTAGTCTACAGAGTGAGTTCTAAAACAGGCTCCAAAGCTACACAGTGTAGCTAAAGTTTTTCTGGTTCTGCCTGGCCCATGGTCAAGACAAATCTCTCTCACCCGCCAGTCCCACAGCCGCTCAGACCCAACCAAGTAAACACACAGAGACTTATATTGCTTACAAACTGTATGGCCACAGCAGGCTTCTTGTTATCTAGTTCTTATATCTTATATTAACCCATTTCTATTAGTCTATAAGTTGTCACGTGGCTTGTGGCTTACCGGTACCTTACATCTCACTTGTCATGGCGGCGGCTGTGTCTTTCTGTCCCAGCCTTCCACCTCCCCGACTTCTTCTCCTCCCTGTTCCACCTACCCTATCCTTCCTGCCTGGCTACTGGCCAATCAGAATTTTATTTATTCACAACATACAGGACATCCCACAGCAACACAGAGAAACCCTGTCTGGGGGGGGGGGGAGATTAAATTACATCCAGAAATCCCCATGCAGGAATCAAGAAGAGTTGCAAGCTCTGGAGCAAGCCAGAGTTGGCATTGTTCCCCGGGGGAAAGGCCTATGGCTGCTGGTCATTCACCTCATAGCCCTGCCTGCACACTGCTGGTGCCCTTTCATCTTTAGAAATCACAACGGTGCTCCAGGCAATGTAGAAGGGAGCCAAGGGTGCTTTTCTCCCCAGTTTTCACCAAAAACCTAAATAAAAAACACCATTCTTCACCAAATCCCATCTCCAGTTTTTCAGTAAAGCAGCAAAGACTCAAATCTGGCTAGATCCAGGAAAATGATATCCCAAATCAGTGCCCAGACTTCTTCAGGCTCCTCAGCTATTCCATGCCTGCAGAACACAGCTCCCGCCAAAGGGAAGGAGAGTTTATACCGGAACCAAATATGAGCGATGGTGGCCTGAGAAGTCAGGTGACCACAAGTGTCACGTTCCAACATGGTGGCAATTTCACAGTTTTTCACAGGTTCAGAACAAAATGAAGTCATAAATTCACGTGCTTAAAATTAGTGGGAACATCCGACAAGCAGGTTATACTAAAGGGGGATCTCTACCATAGCTCTGGGTATAATAAAGGGGGGTCTCTACTATTGCTTTGAGTATAATAGAGGGGGGATCTCTACTGTTGTTTTGAGTATAGTAAAAGGGGGATCTTTACTATTGCTTTGAGTAAAGTGAAGAGGGGACCCTCTACTATTGCTTTGAGATGCTCTCTGTTGCTGTTCTTGGCTGTGGGGTTGGTAGGTCTAAGCTAACACATCCCCAAAGATTTCAAGTGATCTTAGGTCACACACAGAAGTGGGCAATAAATAGCTATGAAAGGGGTCAAGGATTGCTCAAAATAATTTGTCTCTGAATCTGCAACATTTTAGCTCTCCACAATCATTAAGTTCGAATTGGTCAGCTCTGTGGAATCATTAACAGAGGTGTAGCTTTTCTTTTTTCCTTTCTGAGAAATTCAGCTTATTCTTACCTGGGAGGCAGAGAGAAAGGGAAGCTATATGTAATTTAAGTGCTGGGACTGGCCTGCACAGTCAGTGCTAGCCACAGTGACTCACTGAAGCAGGATAACGGTTAAGGATATTCACCTGGGAATGTAGTTCAGTTGGTAGAGTGTTTGACTGACATGCTACATAAACTGGGTGTGGTGGCACATGCCTTTAATCCCAGCAAAGGCAGAGGCAGGCTGATTTCTATGAGTTTGAGGTTACCCTGGTGTAAATAGTGATCCTAAGCCTGCCAGTGCTGCATAGTGAGACTTTTATTTTATTTTATTTATTTATTTTATTTTATTTTATTTATTTAATACCAAATGCTGTTTATTGAAGGAGGGAAGAGGTCTAAAATAGAGGCTTACAGCACAATGGGAGAATCCTGGAGGGCAGAAGTTTGCTACCAATGTTTTACAACCTTGCATCTAAGCTGTTAACGCCCATTATGCAGGATACACAAACAAGGAACTTCCCTTAAGCATTCAGGAGGGTGGAACCCAGGAGGGAATTAGCATAGGGAGGATATCAAGGTCAAGGTCAGCAAGCAAGGCAACAGTTACCCAAAACAGGGGCCAGGACCCTACAGGTCCCCCTTTTACTAAAAAATGACCTTCTGACTTAGGTTGCATGGAACGTCAGCAGGTCACCTTACCCGTCATGGACACACCTGCCCAGGCCACACAGGTGCTCTGTCTTAGGTTGGTGAGCGCCCCCCCCTCCAGGAATTACCCATCTCTGAATACTCATTATCATACAGGCTCAATCGTGTGTGAGCTGCAGAGTTAACTGCTGCCAAAGATCTTAAAGTGGCACTGGGCTTGCAATCTGTGTGTTCGACACAGAAAAGACCAACAGAGGTCCTATCCCACCCATAGCCTGTAGGCTAAAGGCCATTTTACAAGGCCATTCCCTTCCTTAACGAGCCTTACTGCAAATTGGAGTCCTTGTAAAATGGTATCCCAAAAGCAAATGAATGGAACTTGAGTTTATAAATTTATGATTTTCAAACCCAACCGAAATGTATATAACTACTGAATTAAATTTATCATGCCCAATAGAATGAAAGATTAACTGTGGTAGCTACTTTTGCTGCCAGGGTCTCCACTGTGCTAGCTATAGTAAGTAATTATGAAATGGTAATCCCAGAAACAGTAGCAGCGGTGGCCACCATTGCTATAACAGCAACAACGGCAGCAGCAATGTCAAATTCTCTTCTGGAGAGTGTGGACATGACTGGCATGGATACAACTCCAGGAACATGAACCACCAAGGCCCATTTTTCTTGATCCCAGCATGACTTAAGCTGGCAGCTCTGAAAAAAAAAAAAAAAAACTAAGAACCATAAAAAAAAAACAGGCAGCTCATAAGGAGCATAACTAATGGTCTTATAATGGCTACATTCAGGCTCATAAATTTTAAGGTATCTTCAAAGGGGGGCTAAATGAATTTCAGGCGGCCAATAAATGTTGCACAGAGCCACTCCTGAAAAGCAGGTACTACACCAGCTTGAAGGAGATTGTGAAAATGAAAAGGCTTAGCTGGCATGCAACTGTTAACAAATGGAGGTCAGTGACCTTCAGGGTTATCCTTAATCTCCAAGGTGTCTGGGTGACACGTTCTCAAACATACTTGAAAAAGCAGTTGCCATACATTACCTTCTGGAGAATTCAACCGCATGGCTACAGTTCCTAGGCTTACATTAATGCTTGCCAAAGCTGGGCATATTGGGCTCTCAATCCCCATTGGCATCAGAAGGGTAGAGTTTTTCATGAATACCCAATAGGTCTCTGTTATGTTGGGCTTCAGCAGCAGCCACAGGGTGCATTCAGTGCTCAGGAATCCAAAGAGGAACCTCATTGTCCTGAGGAAAGACATAAACAGAACCCCGGGCCCACACCAACACCAGATCGGGTCTCCTCCAAGTGCCAGTAGAAAGATCCTTCCATTGCTCCAGAGGGTGATTTGCAACAGGAGCCCTCCAGTGCTTATCTGCAGTGGATACTCCAGCAGAATCCGATAAAAAAATTTAAATATGTAAAACAAGGGAAAGAATAGAATGTGGAGAGGAATGATGAGTCCCTAGTTCCCCCCTTTTTTACTTTAGTAAAATATGTTTGTTTGGTTATTTTTTTTAAAAAGATTTACTTATTTATTTATTCATTTATTTATTTATTTATTTTTGGTTTTTCGAGACAGGGTTTCTCTGTGTAGCTTTGCGCCTTTCCTGGAACTCACTTGGTAGCCCAGGCTGGCTTCGAACTCACAGAGATCCGCTTGCCTCTGCCTCCCGAGTGCTGGGATTAAAGGCGTGCACCATCACCGCCCAGCTTACTTATTTATTTATTATGTATACAGTGTTCTGCCTGCATGCCAGAAGAGGGAGCCAGATCTCATTACAGATGGTTGTGAGCCACCCTGTGGTTGCTCGGAATTGAACTCAGGACCTCTGGAAGAACAGCCAGTGCTCTTAATCGCTGAGCCATCTCTCCAGCCCGGTCTTCTTTTTTTTTTTAATAGTTCAAATTTTTCTTTTCTTTTTATTTTTTATTTTTTAAAATTAATTAATTAATTTATTTTTCTATTATCAGATTGATACAGTATGTATTCTTATCTTAATAGTGAAATGTTTCATTGAGGCTTGCTCAGTAATTGAGTAAAACCAAAATTTATTACAAGCCACAGACATCCTAGGGTCTGCCATGCTATATATATATATATATATATATATATATATATAGCCTCCATGGTTCTGTGAGTTGTAGTCTGATTGTTCTTTATTTTATATCTAGAATGCACTTATGAGTGAGTACATACCATGTTTGTCCTTCTGGGTTTGGGTTACCTCACTCAGAATGATTTTTTCTAGTTCCATCCATTTGCCTGCGAATTTCATGCTTTCATTGTTTTTCTCTGCTGAGTAGTACTCCATTGTGTATATGTACCACATTTTTTTCATCCATTCTTCCGTTGACGGGCATCTAGGTTGTTTCCAGGTTCTGGCTATTACAAATAGTGCTGCTATGAACATAGTTGAGCATGTATCTTTGTGGTATGATTGAGCATTCCTTGGGTATATGCCCAAGAGTGGTATGGCTGGGTCTTGAGGTAGTTCGATTCCTAATTTTCTGAGAAACCGCCATACTGATTTCCACAGTGGTTGTACAAGCTTGCATTCCCACCAACAGTGGAGGAGTGTTCCCTTTGCTCCATATCCTCTCCAACATTGACTGTCATTGGTGTTTTTGATCGTAGCCATTCTGACAGGTATAAAGTGGTATCTCAGAGTCGTTTTGATTTGCATTTCTCTGATGATTAAGGATGTTGGGCATTTCTTTTAGTGTCTTTCAGCCATTTGTGATTCTTGTTTTGTGAATTCTCTGTTTAGCTCTTTAGCCCATTTTTTAATTGGATTGTTCAGTATTTTGATGTCTAGTTTCTTGAGTTCTTTATATACTGTGGAGATCAATCCTCTGTCAGATGTGGAGTTGGTGAAGATCTTTTCCCATTCTGTTGGCTGTCTTTTTGTCTTATTGACCGTGTCTTTCGCCCTGCAAAAGCTTCTCAGTTTCAAGAGGTCCCATTTATTAATTATTGTGCTCAGGGTCTGTGCTGTTGATGTTATATTTAGGAAGTGGTCTCCGGTGCCAATGCATTCAAGAGTGCTTCCTACTTTCTTTTCTATTAAGTTTAGTGTAACTGGATTTATGTTGAGGTCTTTGATCCACTTGGGCTTGAGTTTTGTGCATGGTGACAGATATGGATCTATTTGTAATCTTTTACATATTGACATCCAGTTATGCCAGCACCATTTGTTGAAGATGCTTTCTTTTTTCCATTGTATACTTTTGGCTTCTTTGTCAAAAAATCAGGTGTTCATATGTGCATGTTAATGTCAGGGTCTTGAATTCAATTCCATTGGTCCGTATGTCAGTTTTTATACCAGTACCAAGCTGTTTTTATTACTATAGCTCTATAGTAGAGCTTGAGGTCAGGGATGGTGATGCCTCCAGAGGTTGCTTTATCATATAGGATTCTTTTAGCTATCCTGGGTCTTCTGTTTTTCCATATGAAGTTGAGTTTTTTTCTTTCCAAGTCTGTGAAGAATTGTGTTGGGGTTTTGATGGGGATTGCATTGAATCTGTAGATTGCTTTTGGTAAGATTGCCATTTTTACTATGTTAATCCTACCTATCCAATGAGCATGGGAGATCCTTCCATTTTCTGATATCTTCTTCAATTTCTTTCTTTAGAGATTTAAAGTTCTTATCAAAAAGGTCCTTCACTTATTTAGTTAGTGTTATCCCAAGGTATTTTATAATATTTGTGGCTATTGTAAAGAGTGACGTTTCTCTGACTTCTTTCTCAGCCCTTTTATCATTTGTGTATAGGAGGGCTACTGATTTTTTTGAGTTGATCTTGTATCCTGCCACTTTACTGAAGGAGTTTATCATCTGTAGGAGTTCCCTGGTAGAATTTTTGGGGTCACTTATGTTTACTATCATATCATCTGCAAATGATCATCTGAAAGTTTGACTTCTTCCTTTCCAATTTGTATCCCTTTGATCTCCTTTTGTTGTCTTATTGCTCTAGCTAGAACTTCTAGTACTATATTGAATAAATATGGGGAGAGTAGACAGCCTTGTCTTGTTCCTGAATTTAGTGGTATCGCTTTGAGTTTCTCTCCGTTTAATTTGATGTTGGCTGTTGGCTTGCTATAATTGCCTTTATTATGTTTAGGAATGTTCCTTGTATTCCTGATCTCTCTAAGACCTTTATCATGAAGGGGTGTTGGATTTTGTCAAAGGCTTTTTCAGCATCTAATGAGATGATCATGTGTTTTTTTCTTTCAGTTTGTTTATATAGTGTATTACATTGACAGATTTTCATATGTTGAACCATCCTTGCATCCCTGGGATGAATCCTACTTGGTCGTGATGGATAATGTTTTTGATATATTCTTGGATTCTGTTTGCCAATATTTTGTTGAGTATTTTTGCATCAATGTTCATGAGGGAGATTGGTCTGTAATTCTCTTCTTTATTGCATCTTTGTGTGGTTTGGGTATCAGGGTAATTGTAGCCTCATAAAAAGAGTTTGGTAGTGTTCCTTCTGTTTCTATTGTGTGGAACAATTTGAAGAGTATTGGTATTAGTTCTTCTTTGAAAGTCTGGTAGAATTCTGCACTGAAACCATCTGGTCCTGGGCTTTTTTGGTTGGGAGACATTTGATGACTGTTTCTATTTCTTTGGGGGTTATTGGTCTATTTAAATGGTTTATCTGGTCTTTTTAATTTTGGTATGTGGTATTTATCCAGAAAATTGTCCATTTCTTCCTGGTTTTCCATTTTTGTGGAGTACAGGTTTTTGAAGTATGATCTGATGATTCTCTGGATTTCCTCGTTGTCTGTTGTTATGTCTCCCTTTTCATTTCTGATTTTATTAATTTGGGTGCTCTCTCTTTGCCTTTTGGCTAATTTGGCTAGGGGTTTGTCTATCTTGTTGATTTTTTCAAAGAACCAACTCTTTGTTTCATTGATTTTTTTGTATTGTTCTCTTGTTTTCTATTTTGTTGATTTCAGCCCTCAATTTGATTATTTTCTGGTGTCTATTTCTCCTGGGTGAGTTTGTTTCTTTTTGTTCTAGAGATTTCAGTTGTGCTGTTATTTCATTGGTATGGGATTGCTCCATCTTCTTTATGTGTGCATTTAGAGCTATGAATTTTCCTCTTAGCACTGCTTTCATAGTGTCCCATAAGTTTGGGTATGTTGTACTTTCATTTTCATTGAATTCTAGGAAATCTTTAATTTCTTTCTTTATTTCTTCCTTGACCCATTGATGTTTCAGGTGGGCATTATTCAGTTTCCATGATATTGTAGGCTTTCTATAATTTTTGTTGTTGTTGAAGTCTAACTTTAAGGCATGGTGGATAAGATACAGGAGGTTATTCCAACTTTTTTGTATCTGTTGAAATTTGTTTTGTGACCAAGCATGTGGTCAATTTTTGAGAAGGTTCCATGGGGTGCTGAGAAGAAGGTATAATCTTTTGTGTTAGGATGGAATGTTCTATAGATATCTATTAAGTCCATTTGAGTCATAACATTTGTTAGGTCGAATAAAGAAGAAGATATTGTTTCACTGCATCACCTAAAGAGGTCTACAAGTCTCCATTTCTCTGGATCACTGCATGGAGTAGGATCTAGACTGCTGTATATTCCTTCTGGGTAATTGCCGTAGACAGACAGCATGAGAACCATCAATTTAGCTGGCTGTGGGGCTCATGTCTATAATCCTGAGGCAGGATAAAAAGATGGGGGAAATTAGGGGAACTCAGGAGGGGGAGGAAGGAGTCTGGTTAAGGCTCTCAGCAACCAAGAACCAAGAACACAGGACAGTTGGCTGCACTGGCTGCCGAGTCTGCCCACGATAGATGGAGTACTTCTTTCAGTATGGAAACATTTCCAAATATCAAGGCTAGATTAGCCTTGCTCAGGGCCAGAGACTGTGTGACCTTGAAGAAGACCATACTGCCTTCCAAGGCATTTTCTGGGAATCTCAAAAACAAGACAAAGCCCTCATTTACAATTAAAAAAAAAAATCTGAATTTAGCCCTGCAGCCCTTGTAACCTAGAGTTTTACCTTGTCAGCTGTAAACCCATCCCCGCAAATCATACAATGGCAACTGCTTCCTACTGGATTCTGCAGAAATACTCTGTAGAAGTCCAGAATCCCAGCTTCACCCGAGCAGAGTGGTCTCAGGAAGAGGGGTGCACAGAGGGGCTCTTCAGGCTGCTTCAGGAGGCAATGTGGAGCCATAGTTCAGGCCTGCACCCCCCCAGCCACTAATAATCCTAACGCTGAGGAACCTGAGGCAGGATGTAGCTCGTGGGAGGTGGAGGCGAGAGAACAATCTCAACCTTAAGGCTAGCCTGGGCTACAAGAGTGAGCTCCTGTCTCAAAATAAATAAGCAAACAAATAAATAGGTCTGTGCTTTCCATGTAAGTTTCATCTCTAGCACCCATGTAGCAAAACAAAATAAAACAGACAGGATGCTCTGTACCTGGAGGCCCAGATTTAGAGAGATGGAGACCGTGGATCCTTGGGGCTCCCTAGCCAGCAGCCTAGTATACTTGGCAAGTTCCAGTCTAATGAGAGATCCAGTCTCAAAAACAAAACAGTGGGCTAGAGAGATGCCTCAGTGGCTAAATGAAAGGGTATATGGCACTGTGGCTGGCGCTGGTTACCACGGCGCTGGTTTGGTCACAGTCACGACAGAACCCAGTGGTACCTTTTAGAGCTTTATTAGAAGGAGAGAGAGAGAGACAGAGACAGATCGTGGAGAGAGACCAAGAGAGCATGTGGGGTGCACGTCTGGCTTTTAGGCTGGGATGCAGTCACCTGCTGATGACATAATAAGGCGCCAGACAAGACCCGAGCTGTGCATATCTGAATCCTTACACTAAGAGCACTGGCTGTTCTTCCAGAGGACACAGGTTGGACTCCTAGCCCCCACATGGCAGCTCACAATCATCTATAACTCCAGTCCCAGAGGATCCAATGCTCTCCCCTGGCCTCCAAAGGCACTGCATGGATATAGTACACAGATACACATCTTATGTCCAGATCACGGGGACCCCCAAAGGACCACCACAGAGACTGAATCCTGCATGTAAAAGCAAAGAGCCTTTATTCTCTTCAAGTTCCAAGCTTGGTCCCTCTGTCTGTCCGACACAACAGTGAGAGCAGAGAGCCCTGAGCTCAGGTGGGGCAGAGTTGTTTTTTTGTTTTGTTTTGTTTTTTATCATAGCAGAGATTGGGGTGAGGGGATTTCCAGGGTCCAGGACCCTGATTGACTGACAATTGTCTAGGGGTATCTGTAAAACAAAAATAGGTGTGTGCTAGACTCAGGGACATCTGGCCACCTATCTAATGGTTGGAATGTTTGGGATGTTAGGTCCTTCCTCATCCCTGGGTGGATCCCTGGGTGGTATTAGCTTAAGGCTTTTCCTGGGTATGGGTGTTACCTGCCATTAAGCCTGTAAGAGAAGCTGTGTCGAGGCCCCTAAGCCTGTCATGGCTGCTGTGTGGTCAAGCTGTTTTGGGGCTCTTCACAATCTCTCGGCGGACAATGCACCTAGCAACCTCAGAACCCCCTTGAACCCTTACCTTTATGAGGCTATTCATACTCCAGATCTCTGAACATTAGTGTACGGTTCCCCAACCCTGATTACAATCAGATTTAGGCAGTTTCTATTCAAATATAATTCCCAGTGTATCCCGGTAAAAAGAACAGAAGGGCTGATCTAGCCAGAACTGGTTTGGAGTACATGCCCAGTAAGGCAACATTGTGCCCTTCAAGTAAGTAATCTTTCTGGGAGAACCTCTTATCTATCCACCATCTTAGGGTAAGCCCAGAAACATCTAAACTGGGCCCAATGGTTGGTAACAGGACCCTTGAGAGATGGGCTACATAGAAGTTTTAAGGTCACTGGAGGTATGCTCTTAAAAGGACAGTCAGGGCTGGGCGGTGGTGGCACACGCCTTTAATCCCAGCACTCGGGAGGCAGAGCCAGGCGGATCTCTGTGAGTTCGAGGCCAGCCTGGGCTACCAAGTGAGTTCCAGGAAAGTCGCAAAGCTACACAGAGAAACCCTGTCTCAAAAAAAAAAAAAAAAAAAAAAAAAAAAGACAGTCAGTCTCCCAACCCCTTTCTTTTTTGCATTAAATAGGTAATTATTATTATTTTGTGATTATTATTATTATTATTATTATTATTATAGAGGGTCTCACTATGTATGTAGCCTTGGCTGGCCTAGAGCTTGATGTGTAGATCAAGCTGGGCTCCAAATCAGAGATCCACTTGCCTCTGCCTCCCAAGTACTGGGATTAAAGGCATAAGCCACCATGCCAAGCCAAGATTTTATTGTCATTTATGTGTATGAATCTTCATGCCTGCAAATATGTCTATATTGTAGCACCATGTGTGCCTGGTGCCCATGGAAGCCAGAAGAGGGCCTCAGACCACCTGGAACCAGACTTACAGATGGTTGTGAATTACCATGTGGGTTCTATGAATCAAACCCGGGTCACTTGTGTAGATTTCTGAGGCAGTATAAAGAGACAGAAAACAGAAAGAGACAGAAGTTTGATCTTAGTGCACACAGACAGGAGCAGCCTTTCTCCTGCCAGGAAGTTGAGGGATCTGACCGGGGAGTGAGGGATGGGAGTGGAGTGGAGGGGGTGTGGTGGGGGGTGAAGGAAAAAGATGGCTTTGGCCGCCTTTTATAGGGCTGGTGCTTAGGAATGGTGACATTGCAGCTTTTCTTATCTGAAATTGTTTATCTAAGGCAAGATGAGACCCACTGTCCCAACAGACAATCCTCTCGAGGATGCCTGAGCAAAGTCAACTGCAATCTTGTGGGACTCTTGCTTTTCTGCCTGACCCACAGAGGCGCTCAAGAGCACTCAGTCGGTGCTTTTAACCACTGAGCCATCCCTCCATCCCTCCAGCCTCTTCCTTGTGCTCTTTCAGGTCCTGGCTCTGAAGTGAGAGTCATTGCCCAAGTCTGTCATCATGTGCCCCCCAATGGGCCCAAAGCAAGGACCCAAGCCCCCAAAACTGTGAGCTAAAATAAGCCTTTCTCTTTTCCATAGCTTGAGCTATGTCAAATGTTTGTAACAGTGACAGAAAAGTTGACTAATATATTCTGCGACTCACAGCTTCCAATCAACAAATGACTGTACAGGGCAAGCCACTTCCCCTGGTGGCAGGCACTGTTCTGCAGTCACCTGGTATGCACTAGCCCATGTAATATTCACAGCAGCTCTAGGAAGTAACTATTTTGGTTGTTGTTTTTGTTTTTTAAAGGTTTATTTACTTATGTATGAGTGCTCAGTTGCATGTGTGCCTGCGTTACAGAAGAGAGCATCAGATCCCACTGTAGGTGGTTGTGAGTCACTATGATGTTGCTGGGAATTGAACTCAGGACCTCTTGAAGAGCAGCCAGAGCTCTTAACAGCTGAGCCATCTCTCCAGCCCCTGTTGCTGTGGTTTTCAAGACAGGGTCTCACTAGGTAGCTCTGGCTGTCCTGGAACTCACTCTGTAGACCAGGCTGGCCTCTGCCTGCCTCTGCTTCCCAAGTGCTGGGATTAAAGATGTGCGCCACTACAACTGCCTAAGAACTGCTATTTTAATATCTGTCTTACAGATAAGGAAACTGAAATCAGTAATTTTCCAGTGGTCACACAACTGCTAAATGGCAGAGCCGAAGACAATCTGACTTAAGAGTTGGTTCATTCATTCATTATTCACTTATTTTTGTGACCACATTCTTCTATAGTCCAGGCTGGCTTCAAATTCACTATGTAGAAACAGAAACCAATTTGGATTTCTTTTAATTTTTCTTTTTTCTTTTTTAATTTATGTGTTGAGGCTGGAGAGATGTCTCAGTAGTTAAGAGCACTTGATGCTCTTGTAGAGGACTTAAATTCAATTTCCAGCACACACAGTAACTCACAAATGTTGTGAGGTATTCACCAGAGAAGACTGCTCAGACATAGATTTAAGCTGATCAAAAGTCTTTATTAGCCTGCCGGAGACTCTAATGGGTGTTTGGGATCCCAGGGTAGCCCCGAGCCTTTCTCGGTGAGCTTTTAAGCACAAAAACACTGTCCTGGGTTGACATACTTCAGTTAACAAGGACAGTTAGCCAGAAGCAGAACTCTCAGAAGCCAAAAAGCAAGGTTAGTACATTTAGAGACTTTCCTAGAACTATAGACTTTGATGGGTTAGGTCTTTGTTTTAGTTTTGGTTGGTGGTGCTGTCTATGTGCTGAGTTTTATGGTCTGAATGGTACTTCCATCATGGAGTCAGTTGTGCTAAGGTCTGGGGCCCTGTTTACAACAACCACCCATTTTGTTTATTTATGTGTATTTGTGTTTTGTCTACATGCATGTCTCTGCACCCTGTGCTGTGTGTGCCTGGTACCCAGGGAGGATATCAGAGTTATAGATGATTGTGAGTCACCATATGGGATCTAGAAATTGAACCTGGGTTCTCTAGGAAGAAGACCCAGTGCTATTAACTGCTGAGTCATGTCTCCATAAAAATTGAACCTGGGGCTGGAGAGATGGCTCCGGGGTTAGGAGCACTGGCTGCTCTTCTAGAGGCCCCAGGTTCAATTCCCAGCACCCACATGACAGCTCACAACTGTCTGCAACTCCAGTTCCAGGAGATCTGACACCTTTACACCAATGCAAATAAAATAGAATTAAATAAATTATTAAAAAAGAAAAGAAATTGAACCTGGGTTCTCTAGGAAGAAGACCCAGTGCATTAACTGCTGAATCATCTCTCCAGCCCCGTCCTTAGATTTCTAGCCCCCCACCTTCCCAAGTGCTGGGATTGCAGCGCTACACCACCATGCTCTACTTATGCGGTATTGGAGACTGAACGGAAGACTCCATGGGTGCTGGACAAACACCCTACCCGTCACCTTAGCTATATCTCCAGACACAGAGTTTACACTCTTTTTTTTTTTTTTTGGTTTTTCGAGACAGGGTTTCTCTGTGTAGCTTTGCGCCTTTTCCTGGAACTCACTTGGTAGCCCAGGCTGGCCTTGAACTCACAGAGATCCGCCTGGCTCAGCCTCCCGAGTGCTGGGATTAAAGGCGTGCGCCACCACCGCCCGGCTCTTTTTTTTTTTTTTTTTAATTTTATTTATTTATTATGCATACAGTGTTCTGCCTGCATCCCTGCAGGCCGGAAGAGGGCACCAGATTTCATTATAGATGGTTGTAAACCATCATATGGCTGCTGGGAATTGAACTCAGGACCTCTGGAAGAACAGTCAGTGCTCTTAACCTCTGAGCCATCTCTCCAGCCCGGAGTTTACACTCTTAAACCATATTTTTCAGATAATAATATCTTCTCTAGGATCACGGCTTTCTCTGCATTCATTTGAGTTTTCTTTAATCCCTTGCATATCTTTTATTCAATTTACTATTTTCTATTCAACATACAATTCTCTATTTTCCTGTGTTAAATGATATTGAAAGTGCCCAGACTGGCAGGAATGAATATATTCTAAAGATGTGCTATCAGACCACTGATAAAAAGGACCCTCAGGAATTAGGCTCTCTCCCAGGAAGCTCATGCTGAGAATAGAAGCAGCCAGAGGAGGAGATGCCCTGGAAGCAGCCAGAGGAGGAGCTTGTCTCCTACAGAGATATTTCAGTTTATCAGATGACCTTGTAGGAGAGAGCGGTACAAGGGTAGGCAAGGACAACACACCTTGCTGGATTATTTAGTTACACATATGTCTTACTTTGGGTTTAAACTCTACACTCACATCAGGACCATGCCTGCCGCCACACTCCTCCATCCCCTCCCACACCACACCCCTGTGCACAAGTCTTCACAGCTCTTAGGAACTGGTGAACACAGCAGCCGCGGCATGGCAGACACATTCCACAACGCTCCACCCTTCCTCAAGTCTTTGTCATTTAATATTACTTTTAATTACGTATGGGGGGGGGGACTGTGCTTTTGAACGCAGGTGCCCCGAACCTGGAGTTGCAGGTGTGTGGGCCCCCAGATGTGGGTGCTGGAATGAACCCAGGTCTCTCTGAAGAGCAGCAAGTGGTCTTAACAGCTGAGTCAGCTCTCCTGCCCTCCTTCCTCAGCTCTTACATTCTTTCCTAAGCCTCTGTGGTGGTTTGGATAAGGATGGCCACCATAGGCTCATGTATTTGAATGCTTAGTCATCAGGGAGGGGCCACTATTTGAGAAGGATCAGGAGGTGTGGCGTTCTTGGAGGAAGTGTGTCACTGCGGGAGAGTCGATTTTTGAGGTTTCAAAAGCCAGGCCCAGCTCTCTCTCTCTCCTTCTACATACAGATGAGGGTATCAGCTACTGCTCCAGTGCCCGCCTGCATGCTGCCATGCCCCCTGCCATGAAGATAATGGACTAAACCTCGGAAACAGTAAGCCAGCCCCCAGTTACATGCTTTCTTTTATAAGAGTGTGTGGGCTGCTGGGGCGGTGGCGGTGCACACCTTTAATCCCAGCACTTGGGAGGCAGAGGCAGGCATCATAGCCTGCAGGGAAATTATCCAGGTAAGGTAAGAAGAAACTTGGTTCAGTATGACTTATTTAGCTAGTGCTGGTTCTAACTTCTAGAGTCTGATACCAGGCCAGTTTATTTTAGACATATTTAAGTCCAGCACAATTTTGGAAGAAGGCTTCTGGTTACAATTATTCCTGTCCCATATGCACAATAAAATTTAAGGTGTGACTACATCAAAACTCTTTTTGCAAAGTATATGGGATCTGTACTATGAAGATGGGTTCTACAGTTTAAGGGCCCCAGGATCTGGTGTGGTCTCTGACTGAGATTGCATAGAGGTCACCAGGCTACAAAGAACATGTGACATCTCCTCTAAGGATGGGTTCTGTCGATTGAGAAACAAAGCTAAGGATAAAGGTCTAGGGAGGGAGAGTCTGGGATAAACATTCCACAGGATTTGGCTGTGGCCCAGTCCTACAGAAAGCAAAGGTCCCCAGTCCTTAACAACAAACCCTTCCAGCCTTTTGGGTGGAAAACAGATCTACATTTTCTCCATTGAGGAACAAGCCTGTGTGATTAACATGCCTGGTTTTCCCAGTGTTTATCTGTAAGCACTCTACAAGAGTTGCCTTGGTCATGGTGTCGTCTCTTAACAGCAATACAACATCAGCTAAGACACCTTGTTTGGTGATTGTGATAGACAGCTTTAATTGTCAACTTGGCACAACCCGGAATCATCTGGGAAAGGTATCTCAGTGAAGCACTGTCTACACAGAGCTGATCTTTGCCAATGTCTGGGAGGGAGGTTGTCTTAACTACCTTATTGATGTGGGAAGCCCCATCCTAGATGTGGTAGCATCCCAGGTAAGAAGACCTGGAAGAAGAAACGCTTTATCATATTTTTTACTCTCTTGGCCTTCACTCTTGCTGGTGGGCTCATTTGCTCTGTGGCTGTCACTGCTGCTGATTCACTGATACAATAGTGTCTGGCTTCCAACTTGGACCAAAGATTTGTGGCTCTCCAGGAATACTCGAGGCCTTTGGTGTCAAATTGGGACTGTGATGGCACACAGGCTTGTTGTAGACTGAATGACTACCAGATTCTTGGCCTCTCCAGTGTGAAATTGCTGAGAGGCCCTGCTGGTCAGAGGCTGCAGTCTACCATGGCCTGGCAGCTCTCAGCTCATCAACATAGACCTGCCCCAGTGCCCTGTTCTCTACCTGACCTTATTTGGACACTGTCTCTAGCCACGGATACCTGACTTATCTCTAGTCTGGCCCTGGACACAGTCCCCGGTAGAAGCTTCCCCTGCTGCCCATGTGGTAATTAGATCTTGTGCTAGGACCATTTCAATAGGACCGAGCTTCCACAGATGCTCAGACTTGTCCTAGGAGCTTCAGGATAGGAGCGTGCTGTTTAATGCAAATTAGGTGATTCCCCAGCTACCGGTCCCAATCTTATACATACTTTGGAATAAAGCTGAGCAGATTCACTGAGCACCCAGAGAGCTGTCTCCACTGTACTCACAGCCATACAAAGCTCTCTGTCGTCACTTCTTCATCCTTGCGGACAAGGAAAAAAGGGGACCCCCACATGAAATGGCCATTGTTGGACTATTCCTCAACAATATTGATCATATTTCATTGGAGGAAGAAATAAAGTAAAAATAAAATGAAGGGGAAAAAAAAAGAACTTCGGAGACCACCTAGAGGAAATGGCTACTTATAGCTGCCTGTAATTAGCATGTTTTACAAAAAGGAAAAATTCCCTATGCCCAGCATTCTGTCTGCTTCTGTAAATATGCCTGACCACAAGAAAGAGATTTCTCATTTTGGTCTTAATCATGTGGACCCCTACTACTGATAGAAAGTTAAGCTTTCCAATGATGAAGTAATTAAAAATAATCCTGAAAGGGCTATAAGTACTGTAAAAACCTCTGTGAAGTTGCTCATAGTTTTGTTAATGTGTTTGTTAAACTTTTCCTGATCCACTCCATTTCTGGTGCCTGTTTCAATGAGGAAGCTTTCTCCCAAACAGTGTAAGGCAGTCTCCAAGATGCCCCTTTAATATGCATTCATGTTGTTAGTTCTGTTTCTCTAGAGAACCCCAACCAATACAGTGATGTCCTCTGAGCCGTGTGTGTGTGTGTGTGTGTGTGTGTGTGTGTGTGTGTGTGTGTGTGTGATATAGATGTCTCAATTAGGACCCAACATTCATTAAATAGTCACTTATTTTCAGAACTTGGACTAGTTATGAGTCTGCAAAAATCCCTGCCACTGCCAAACCAGGTTTTCCTGACCAAAACTAATGTCAGCACTGAGAGGACCAAGCAGACGCCATAACAGGCTGTCAGTCTTCTCTCAGAGATCAGGCCTCAATTTCAGTTTCCTGAGACTTAAGCAAGCAGTTTCTGGGAGGGCCATGAACAAAAGACATAGTCCTTGCAGTAGCTCCCTTTCTGCACGTACTCTGACTGCTCAAGGTTCAGTCAGTTGTTTACTGTCTGGGACCCCTCACCAACTTAGAGCTACGTGCATAGGTCAATGTGAACTGTGAGGCCAGCCAGCCTCCATGGCAGCTCAAGGACAGAGCCTGGGACTTGTCAGGCCTACCCAAAAATGATAACTGTAACCCTCAACCACTAAATCCAAAGGTTACATACCTTTACCCAATCATGTGATGCAAAGGCTTGTACCACCCTGATCGTGGTTTTTCCCTTTAAAAAACCCTCTCACCCTGAGAGCTCAGGGCTGTCCTCCTCCACCCACTTTGTCAGAGTGTTGGATATGTATAGCTGGAGTTTTTCTGGTCCTGCCTGGCCCACAGTCAGGACAAATCTCTCTTACCCACCAGTCCCACAGCTGCTCAGACTCAACCAAGTAAACACATACAGACTTATATTGCTTACAAACTGTATGGCCATGGCAGGCTTCTTGTTATCTAGTTCTTATATCTTAAATCAACCCATTTCTATTAATCTATACTTTGCCGTGTGGCTCGTGGCTTACCGGTATCTTACATCTCCCTTGTCATGGCGGCAGCTGGCAGTGTCTCTCTGCCTCAGGCTTCCACTTCCCAGAATTCTCCTCTCTCCTTGTCCCGCCTATACTTCCTGCCTGGCATTTTATTTATTAACCAATCAGAGCAACACATTTAACATACAGAACATCCCACAGCAGCACACAGACCAAGCCCGGGCTTGCTTGTTATCAATAAACCTGTGTCTTTTGCATCTGATATCGGCTCTTTGGTGGTCTTGCTGGTGGTGGTGGGGGTGTGACTTGCTACTTGGGCACAACAGCACTAATCTGTGGGCAGGAACACAAATATTTAGAAGGAAATTTGATGGGCACAACATATGCACTTAGCAAAACAACAGCAGTACCTTCCCCTCTAGGGTCTATGACCTCCCCAACCATGGTGTCTGGCACTATCTTTTCACTCTTAATTTTTTTTTAATTTTTTTATTTTTTGGCCTGGTGGTGGTAGTGCCCGCCTTAATCCCAGCACTTAGGAAGTAGAGGCAGGCAGATCTCTGTGAGTTCAAGGCCAGCCTGGTCTACAGAATGAGTTCCAGGACAGCCAGAGCTGCTAGACAGAGAAACCTTGTCTCATAAAAACAAAAACTGTAGTCTGGAATCATCCATTGATGTTATGGTCATTGCCAATGGCCGATCTGATTTCACATGTATTTTCCAGCGTACTACTAAAAGATGGCATTTCATCTTCCCTCTTCCATTTATTTTCATTGCTCATGCTCTACTCCTGTATTTTCTTTTTGAGACTGGGTGTGGTGGTTTGAATAAGAATAGCCCCCATAGCCAGGCAGTGGTGGTGCACGCCTTTAATCCCAGCACTTGGAAGGCAGAGGCAGGTGGATCTCTGTGAGTTCGAGGCCAGCCTGGTCTACAGACTTGAGTTCCAGGACAGCCAGGGCTACAGAGAGAACCTTGTCTTGAAAAAACAAAATGAAAAAGAATAGGCACCATAGGCTTATAGATTTGAATGCTTGGTCATCAGGGAGTGGCACTACTTGACAAGGATTTGGAGGCGTGGCCTTGTTGGGGGAAATGTGTCACTGGGGGTGGGCTTTAGGGTTTCAAAGGCTCAAGCCAGGCCTTCCATCTTCTTGCTGCCTGTCAATCTTGATGTAGAACTCTCAGCTCCTTCTCCAGCACCATGTCTGCCTGTGTGCTGCCATGTTTCCTGCCATGACAGTAATAGGCTAAATCTCTGACCCTGTAAGCCAGTGCCAGTTAAATGCTTTCCTCTGTAAGAGTTGCTATGGCCATGGTGTCTCTTCTCTCTTCACAGTAAGAGAACACTGACACAGGGTTTTTGTTTTGTTTTGTTTTTCAAGACAGAGTTTCTCTGTGTAGCTTTGAAGCCTGTCCTGGAACTCACAGAGATCTGCCTGGAATCAGTGCTGGAATTAAAGATGTGTGCCGCCACCACCACCTGGCGACACAGGGTTTCATGGTGTCACCCTGGCTAGCCTGGAACTTGCTTTGTAGACTAGGATGTCCTTAAACTCACAGAGATTTACCTGCCTCTTTCCTGAGGACTGAGATTACAGGTGTGAGACCTTGGTGGGTTTTTTGTTTGTTTTTTCTTTTTTTTTTTTCTTTTTTTTGGTTTTTCAAGACAGGGTTTCTCTGTGTAGCTTTGTGCCTTTTCCTGGAACTCACTTGGTAGCCCAGGCTGGCCTCGAACTCACAGATCCGCCTGGCTCTGCCTCCCGAGTGTTGGGATTAAAGGTGTGCGCCACCACCGCCCGGCTGTTTTTTGTTTTTTAATTTTTTTTTTGAGAAACAGGGTTTCTCTGTGTAGCCCTGGCTGTACTGGAACTCTGTCTGTAGACCAGGCTGGCCTCAAGTTCAGAGATCCACCTGCCTCTGGGATTAAAGGCATGTGCTACCATTACTCTGCTATTTTTTTTTGGGGGGGGGGTTGAGATAGGGTTTCTCTGTGTCGTTTTGGTACCTATCCTGGATCTCGCTCTGTAGACCAGGCTTGCCTTGAACTCACAGAAATCCGCCTTGGTTCTGCCTCCCAAGTGCTGGGATCAAAGGTGTGTGCCACCACTGCCCGGCCAGCTATTTTTTTTTTTTTAAGTATATTATAATCTGAAAGCAGCCAACAGGTTGAAAGTAAAGTTAAGATAAATATCCACCATGCATATAGGGAGAAACCTGTGTATATAGTTTGAGGACATCTGTTTGCAGTTCTGAGTGCTGTTCTGAGTTAGTTAGATTCTGTAAGGCAACTTCTTCCCTCAAAACTTGTTAAAGATTTTTGTAGAAAGTATTCCTAATTCCTTTCCCACCTCTTGTTTTCTGTGATATTCAATAAATAGATAGCAAAAAAAAAAAAAAAAAACCAAAAAAAAAAAAAACCCCAAAAAACAAAAACAAAAAACCAAAACCCTTTGTTAGTGATAGCCACACACGAGACACACATTGACCATAAACCACAGACAGAAGACACGGGAGCAACGTGAAGAACTCAGATTTGGGCTCACTCTTGGTCTAAGGTACTCCAAGAGGAAGACTCTTTTCTTTCTTCCTTTTTTTCTTCCCTTCCTTCTTTCCTTCCTTCCTTCCTTCCTTCCTTCCTTCCTTCCTTCCTTCCTTCCTTCCTTCCTTCCTTCCTTCCTTCCTTCCTTCCTTTCTTTCTTTCAAGACAGGGTTTCTCTGTGTAGCCCTGGCTGCTGTAGACCAGGCTGGCCTTGAACTCAGAACTCCCCCTGCCTCTGCCTCCCTAGCATTGGGATTAAAGATGTGCACCACCACTGCCCAGTTTATCTTTCTTCATTTCTTAATGCAATCAATACACATGATTCTCTTTCTAGTCTGTGGATTGAAGAGAATAGAAAGCTCTTTCCTTTCTCCTGATGCTCTCTATGATGCTATCTATGATGGCTGTCTCTTCTAATGAATCTGCTCTTCCGAACCAAAGGATTTATCTGATCATGGCTGCAAATGGGCATGGTGCTATAACTCTCCTTATAAAGTTCCTATTTGAAGGAGAGTTCCTCTCCACTTCCTGTCTCCTGAATTACCTGTAACATCTTTTTTTTTTTTTTTTTTTTTTTTTGAGCTGAGGATCGAACCCAGGGCCTTGTGCTTGCTAGGCAAGCGCTCTACCATTGAGCTAAATCCCCAACCCAACATCTTTTATTTTTAACAAGAACCTGGAACACCAGCTTCTCTGTGTCCTCTTTGCCTTCACTGAGTTCTGTTTGATCGGGTCTCTTCCATGTGTGGTTGTATACCCCTGTAATCTCAGCATTTGGAAGGCAGGACCAGAAGGATCCAGAGTTGAAAGTCATTCTTGGCTACAGAGGGAGTTAAGGCCAGCCTGGGACATATATAAGACAAAACAAAACAGAAAACAAAACAAAACAAAAAAATGAAACAATTCTTTTTTTTTTTTTTTGAGACAAGGTCTCACTACATAGCCCTGGCTGACCTAGAACTCCTTAAGCAGACCAGAAATCTAAAGGCCTCTGCCTTCCATGTGTTGGGACTAAAGGCAAGTGCTACCATGTTCAGCTCCTATTTTTAGGAGCAAGGTGTTGTACAGCCCAAGATGGCTTCAAACTTATACAAATATTGGCCTGCATGGTTCACACCTGTAAGCACAGTATTTGGGAACCTGAGATGATTTTGAGACTAGCCTGATATACGTGATGAGTTTCAGGCCAACCTAGACTAGAGTGTGAGACCTTGCCTCAGAATAAACAAACCACCACCAACAACAACCGAACAGTAATAAAAAATTCTATATGGTAGCTGATGCCTGTAATCCCAATACTCAGATATTCAGGAGACTGAGGCAGGAGGATTGTTGTAAGTTCTGGGTCAGTGCCAGATAGTATGTAATTTTATCTTTAAAAAAAATGAGGGGGGCTGGGCAGTGGTGGCGGGGTATGCCTTTGATTCTAGCACTTGGGGGACAGAGGCAGGTGGATCTCTGTGAGTTGAAGGCCAGTCTGGTCTACAAAGTGAGTTCTAGGCTAGCTAGGACACTGTTACACAGTGAAACTTTGTCTTGAAAAAAAAAATGTGGGCAACAACTCTCTATGTTGACAAGACTGGCTTTGAAGTCACAAAGATCTACCTGCTTCTGCTTCCTGAGTGATGTGATTAAAGGCATGCATCACCACACCCTGCTAAATGAATAAATCTTAACAACAAACAAACAGAAGGCCAGGGAGAGATTTCACCAGGTAAAGGCCCTTATCATCAACCTTTGTCAAACGCCTGGAACCAACATGGTGGATGGAAAGCATGACTCTTTGACTTCTCCATTCATGCTGCGGCCCACGTGTCTCCCCCAACTCAATAAACAGACAAATAATAAATAAATGTAACAAAAAGGTAAAAATGTTTTAAAAATTGTTTTAGAAATTTTGTACATGCACACTCAAGTGTGTGTGTGTGTGTGTGTGTGTGTGTGTGTGTGTATGTATGTGTATGTAAGTTCAGGTGGCCGCAGAGTTCTCTAGAGGGTATCCAATCCTCTGGAGATGGAGTTAGAGGCAGTTGTGAGCTGCTGGAATATAACTCAGGTCCTCTATAAGATCAGTATGTGCTCCTAACCACTGGGCCATCTCTGCAGTGATAGAGAGCCTTGGTCGTAAGTCAGGATTCCCGTGAGGTTGCAGATGACCATGCTCAGTTCCTCAGTCATCCCAGAGGGGAATGTCTGATAGCCTGGCTCACCATGGAAAAATACTTTCAGGAAGAAGAGACCATAATCACAGTCCCCTGAAGCTGCAACAATTTCCACTCCCAAGCCCCTCACCCTCACTCTACAGAGGGTCCCCGCCAGCTTTCCTCACCCTCTCCTGGCTGACCCCGCCAATTTCCTGTGGGAGAGAGGCTGCCCTTTACTGTGTGCACTAATAAACACAGATCTGTTGAGGTCATACTCTGGCTTTTTTTCTGCCTTCTGTCTCTTTCTGCTGCTTCAGAAATCCAACAACTAGCTCTTAATTAAAAGAACAAGACAAGACAAAAACATATATTATAATTTTATGTGCACGAGTGTTTCACCTGCGTGTATGTATATATGCACTATGTATGTGCCTGGTGTCCCAAGAGGCCAGAAGAGCTTTCAGATCCTCTGGAACTGGAGCTTTGGACAGTTGTGAGGTGCTGATTGGGTGCTGGAAGCAAATCTGGATCCTCTGTAAGCACAGCAAGTTCTCTTAACCACTGAGCCATCTCTCCAGCTCCCTCTAAAAACAGAAGGTTTTATATTGTGACCGAAACCTCCTGGGAAGAAGCTGTGTCTGCAGAGACCGGTTAGAACTTCAGTGCTGTGGACAGACTGGAACGGTGCAGGTCCAGGGGCTAATAATGACCTTGTCCTGGGCTAAGTTCTGGCTCTCTGAAACAGCCATAACTTGCCCTCTTTTGTGTCGGAACTGACATCTTGTGACAAAAGATAAAGCCTTTTCGGGATCTGGTAATTTAGCAGACCACTAACCTCTGCCAAACCCCAAACTAAGAATGTCACCAGATAGCATCTTAGGCCTGTAGGAAAGTTTACCTCATGCCCCTGTACCCATCTCTCTGCTGTCCCCATCAATGTATTTTAAACTTGCTTTGATTTATTACTTTCTTTAAACTATAACAACTTCATGAAACTGCTTACACATTGTAACATGGAATTTGGGGTAACCTAAATCTGTATTCCTGGGCCATGATCACTGAATGTGACTCTAGAATAAACTATCTCTTATTCCTTTTAAGATGATAGCCGTGGTTTTTGTGTTGACAATATTCAAGATTACTTTTCAATTTGATGCTTGTGCTATATGGTTGTAGCTGTGATTGGGTATCTATCTGCTCCACATAGGAGACAGAGATAATACATGATCTAATAGGTAATAATTCCATCCATGGTCTGATAGGATTGGCAAGGAGCTAGGCTTGTAACAGTCAGATCACTTGGCTTTGGGGTCAATTTTTAGGTGTTATTAAATTGACTTTTTCTTTGATGATCCTTCTCCTGCATGCAAAACAGCTGAACATGAACATGATATTACCATCAATACTTCCAGTAGAAATCTGAGGACTGCAAGTATTACATGATTACCATCCGTGTGCAAAGGACACAGGCTCAATCGGTCTGAAGAAGGGCAAGCACCTCCCAGGCTCACATGCTGTCCTGATTCTTGCTGCTGCTGCTGCTGCTGCTGCTGTTGCTGGTGAATGTGAAGTTGGTATTTCCAACTATGGGCAGACCCCTGAATAAGCGTTCTGGTTTACACACCGGGTGTGAAAAAACTACCCATGGTCCTCACAGAGTGATTCTCCTCACTGGCACTACAGTTGAAAAAGAGGAAATTGTTAAGGAAGTCAACATCTACAGTAAGAAATGTGGCCACTGTTCCAACCCAGCAGTATTTGTGCCAGTTTCCAGTTGGATCAGTGATAACCGGTTGGAGCCAAGTGCTTTGCTTCAAGGGATGAAAAACTGCGTGGAGAGATTGCGTACTTGTGCATCCTAGGGCACCACCATGCCAACTGCATTGCATTGATTTGTTTTTTGATAAAGGGTATCACTATGTAGCCAAGCTGGCCTCCAACTTCACAGTAATCCTCTGGTTGTAGCTACCCAAATACTAGGATTGCAGGAATGCATCCACTGTGACCACGTAATTAGCAAAACTCCCAAAGGGTTCCCCTTTAGGAAGAGATGTTGGGAAACAAGAACTCTTGCTGGGCGGTGGTGGTGCACGCCTTTAATCCCAGCACTGGGAGGCAGAGGCAGGCGGATATCTGTGAGTTCGAGGCCAGCCTGGGCTACAGAGCAAGATCCAGGAAAAGGCGCAAAGCTACGAAGAGAAACCCTGTCTCGAAAAACAAACAAACAAACAAACAAAGAACCCTTTATACCCTGTAGGAGCTATACACCATCACTTCTGTGGATCATCTAGGCACATGCAACCAACTTTTATTGGGCTTGTCCTTAGTCCCAATATTTTCATTTCTGGGAATTGAAGAAAAATAATTCTGTATGCATATGGGTGCACAAATATTAAACACAGCTTCAAATGATAACAGATGATTGATTACTTATGTTAACTTATGCCATATATACTGTCTTAGGGTTTCTACGGCTGTGATAAAACACCATGACCAAAAAGCAAGTTGGGGAGGAAAGGGTTTATTGAATTTACACTCCCATATCACTGTTCATCACTGAAGGAAACCAGGACAGAAATTCAAACAGGGCAGGATTTGGAGGCAGGAGCTGATGCAGAGAACATGAAGGGGTGCTGCTTGCTGGCTTGCTCCCCATGGCTTGCTCAGTCTGTTTTCTTATAGAATCCAGGACCACCAGCCCAGGGATGGCACCACCCACATGGACTGACCCTCCCTCATCAATCACTAATTAAGAAAATGCCTTGGGGTTGGGGATTTAGCTCAGTGGTAGAGTTCTTAAGGCCCTGGGTTCAGTCCTCAGCTCTGGAAAAAAAAAAAAGAAGAGAAAAAGAAAAAAGAAAAAGAAAAAGAAAATGCCTTACAGCCCTGCCTACAACCTGATTTTATGGAGACATTTTAATTGAGGTTCCCTCCTCTCAGATGACTTTAGATTATGTCAAGTTGGCATAAAATTATCCAGCATATATAGCCACTGAAAATAATTTGAGCCTGCCCGTGGCAGCACATGCCTTTAATCCTAGTACTCAGGAGGCAGAGGCAGGCAGATCTCTGAGTTTGAGGCCAGCCTGGTCTACAGAGTGAGTACCAGGACAGCCAGGGTTGTTACACAGAGAATCCCTGTTTTGAAAAAACAAACAAACAAAAAATTGATTCACTTTTCTCCAAAGAGGGTTTCCATGTATAGCCCCTGCTGGCCTGGAACTCACCATGTAGACCAGGCTAGTCTCAAACTGTGGTGATCCTCCCACCCCTGCCTTTTGACTGGTAAGATCACAGGGCATGAGCCACTACACCCAGATGTCTGTTGCTTAGAGACTGGATTTTGCTATGGATGCCAAGGTGGCCTCAAACTCAAAATCCTCCTGCCTCGCCCTCCTGATTGCTGGGATTACAGCCATATACCAACATACCTGGTTTCGAAATTATATTTCTTACTGTATAAAGATAAATGTGTAGCAAATATGACAATTAGATGATAGAAACTTAGCAAGTATTTGTTAAATAAATCACTGAGGCAAGCAAATACAGGTCAGTTGAGCCTGGGAACCATTTTGTGTGGTTACGCACACCCTCTCTCCTGTAATAATAGACTTCTCTGCCTAGTTCCTTCATTTACTGATGCTATGCACAAACATCTCTTTCCAAACAATATGCCTCACAGCCTCAGAACCTTGCCCATCTTCCGCCTGGGCTCCAGGTACTCCCATATCTGAACAATCAAATACCTTATGGAAGAAGGAGTTGATTTTGGCTTATGATTTCAGTGGGAGAGTTCATTATGCCAGGAGAGACATGGCAGCAGACCACTGGAGCAGGAAGCTGACAGATCACATCTCCATACACAGGAAGCAGAGATCATTGACAGGAAATGGGGTAAAGCTATACACACTCAAAGCCCATCCACAGTGATGTGCTTATTTCTTCCATAGCCTTCCCAAACAATGCCACCAACTGTGGACCGAGTGTCCAAATATGTGAGCCTATAGGGGACATCTTCCATTTGAACCGCCATGCATGTGAGGTAAAACTGTGTCCTCAAATAAACTTTTAGGGAGAATCCCCTATTTGCCATCTTATGCCTGCACATAACTTGACATGTCTCTAATATGATTAAAATCGAATGCGTTACACAGTAGGAAAAACTAATATAAAGCCAGGCAGTGGTGGTGCACGCCTTTAATTCCAGCACTCAGGAGGCAGAGGCAGGCGGATCTTCGTGAGTTCGAGGCCAGCCTGGGCTAGAGTGAGTTCCAGAACAGGCTCCAAAGCTACACAGAGAAACCCTGCCTCGAAAAACAAAAACAAACAAAAAGACCCCTAATCTATCAATCAAAACAGAACCACCCTCACTACACACCTTAGTAACGGCTCCTGCCTCTCCTGAACCCCCTAAGAGGAAGCCTCAAACAACACTCGGGCCTCTCAGTGCCCTTGCTTATGCGGTTGATGTCAGTCTTGACCCTGTATCTCTCTATAATTTGCACTTTCCTTCAGCTTTCCATCAAGTTGTCTTGCTTCTTTTAAAAATCTGTGTGATAGCCAGCCATGCACGCCTTTAACCCCAGCACTTGGAGGAGGCAGAGGCAGGTAGATCTTTATGAGTTCGAGGCCAGCCTGGTCTACACAGTAAGTTCCAAGTCAGCCTGGATGAGATAGATTCTCTGCTCGCCGACAAAAAACTGATTGAGTCCTTATTTTCAGGTCTTTGGATTAAAAAGTACCTGGAAACACTTGGCCTGGACCTTGGCCACCAATAATAATTGCTCATAAAACGGGCAGTGGTGGTGCACACCTTTAATCCCAGCACTTGGGAGGCAGAGGCTGGTGGATCTCTGAGTTCAAGGCCAGCCTGGTCTACAGAGCGAGTTCAAGGAAAGGTTCCAAAGCTACACAGAGAAACCCTGTCTCAAAAAGAAAAAAAAAAAAAAAAAAAACCAACCAATTGTTCATAATATATCTTATATATAATAAATACAAATAGTAAAGTCATAAATATATATTATTTTGGCTTGAAACTTACTATGTAGACCAGGCTAACTCTGAACTCTACCTGCCTCTGACTTCTGAGTGATGGGACTAAAGGCGTGCATTACCACATATGGCTTTTGAAACTTACCCTAATTAGTCTTATCAATAAAAACCTGGAGTCAGATGTTGAAGGTGAAAGCTGAAAGATCAGAGGAAAGCAGGGCAGCAGCCACTAGAGACTTCTTATCTCTACGAAATCTCAGACTGAATGGGATTCTGTCTCTACAAATCCTCAGACTGAAAGGGGGGTAGGTGGGGGGAGAAGATCATGTCTCCACCTCCCTAGTGCTGGGATTATAGGCGTGAGCCACCACTTAGTCTGGTTCAAACTTGTGCAGCCCAGGGTGGCCTTAAACTGCTGATTTTCCTGCTTCCTCTTCCCAAGTGCTTAGGTTAAAGGTGTGTGCCACCACTGCCTGGCCTCTATGGCTAACTAGTGGCTAGCTCTGGTCTCTGATCTCCAGGCAAGCTTTATTTGTCAGAACACAAACAAAATATCACAAAAGGCTTTCTTTGTTTTGTTGATGGTAGCCAGTCTGACTGGGGTGAGATAGAATCTCATAGTATTTTTAATTTGCATTTTCCCGATCGATAGGGATGTTGAACATTTTAAAAACTATTTATTGTCTGGCCATGGTGACATATGCTTTTAATCCCAGCACTTCATAGGCAGAAGATCTCTGTGAGCTAAGTCAGCCTGGTCCACACAGTGAGTTCCAGAACAGCCCAGGCTACATAGTGGGACTGTCTCAAAAAACCAACCCCCCCAACCAAAAAAAGCCCCAACCAAACAACAACCCCAAAATATTTATTGGCTATTTGTATTTTTTCTTCCTCCCCCTTCCTGTTTTGTTTTGGTTTTTGAGACAGGGTTTCTCTGTGTAGCTCTTACTGTCCTGGATCTCGATCTGTAGACCAGGTTGGCCTTGAACTCACAGAGATCCACCTGGCTCTGCCTCCTGAGTGCTGGGATTAAAAGTGTCCACCCCTCCCCCGCCCCAGATGTATATCTTCTTTTATAAACTCTGTTTGTGGGGTTTTTTTGTTTTTTTTTTTTTTTTTTTTGTTTTTGTTTTTTTGAGACAGGGTTTCTCTGTGTAGCTTTGCGCCTTTCCTGGAACTCACTCTGTAGTCCAGGCTGGCCTCGAACTCAGAGATCCACCTGGCTCTGCCTCCCAAGTGCTGGGATTAAAGGCGTGTGCCACCACCGCCTGGCTAATTTTTTTTTTTTCTTAATTGAGTTACTTGCTTAGTTTAGTTTTCAAGTTCTTTGTATATTCTAGACATGGATCCTTAGTCAGCTATTACTGGCTTTCCACTCTGAAGTCTCTTTGCGAGGTTAATGGTCTCCTTTGCTAGGAGAGCATTTTAACTCTACGAGGTTCATCTCCTTTCCTCCTGCCCCTACATCTTGAAGTGTCTCCTCCACTTCTAGAAGTTTCAGAGGGTTCAGGGTTTACATCTCGGTTCTCTATTTCGTTTAGTTTTGTGTAGAACCAGATAAAGACCTCATGTCACTCTTCTGTTCTTAGTGTGCTGGTTAGCTTTTCTTGTCAACTTGGCATAAGCTAGAATGACCTGAGAAGGAATCACAATTGACTATTGCCTGGACCAGGTTGGCCCGTGGGCAAGTCTGCAGGACTCTGTCATGATCACTAACTGATGTAGGTAGGCCCAGGCCACTGTGAGTAGTCCCATCACTAGGCAGGTGGCTCAGGCTGTAGAGGAGCCTGACATAGCTAAGCATGAGCCAGTAAACAGCACTTCTCACTGGGCGGTGGTGGCGCACGCCTTTAATCCCAGCACTTGGGAGGCAGAGGCTGGAGGATCTTTATGGGTTTGAGGCCAACCTGGGCTACAGAGTGAGATCCAGGACGCAAGAGATACACAGAGAAACCTTGTCTCGAAAAACAAAACAAAACAGAACAAACAAATAGCAGTCCTCCATGGTTTGTGCATCAGCTCCTGCTTAAGTTCCTGTCCTGACTTCCCTCAGTGATGGGCTCTGACCTGTAAACTGAAAAAAAAACTTTTCCTCTCCTAAGCAGCTTTGGGTCATGGAGTTTGTCACAGCAACAGAAAGCAAATCAGAATGGCAGCTGGTATCCAGTGTTTTTTTTTTTTTTTTTTTTTTTTTTCTTGAGACAGGGTTTCTCTGTGTAGCTTTGGAGCCTGTCCTGGAACTCGTTCTGCAGACCAGGCTGGCCTCTGCCTCCCAAGTGCTGGGATTCAAGGCATGCACCACCACCTGGCTGGTATCCATTTTTTTTTTCTTCTCAGAACTGTCTGTTAAAAGAGGCTGTCTTTTCTGTTAAGTGTTTAGGAAGAAACATGGTCCCAGAGAAACATGAAGTTGGATTTTCTTCAGGGAAAAGTTCAGATATAGTTGTGCATTCAGAAGCAAAAAGCTTCAGCCTGCCTAGGATAACAGAACCTGTTTTTTTTTTAACCTGAGAGGGCAGGTGTTGTGCCTTAGAAAATGGGGCAAGGTTGGGTGACATCATCTAACTAGGCGAAGACATTTTGTCTTCTGTATTTCTGGCTGAGGCAAGTGTTTGAAGCTCTCAAGTACATTTCAGGAGAAAGAGCTTCAGGAAGAATAGGCCTAGTTAGTATGTGATATGACAGGTTGTTTGTCCTGTCTGTAGCTCTTCTGTTCATGGCTTTACTATCTGAAAGGGACCATTCCTAGGAACGGGGGTGGGGTAGATAAGTACTTGGATATTTGTGTGTGTGTGTAGGGGGGTAGACTGCAGCTGCGCATGGCCTTGTCCGCAGTCTGCAGCAGCTGGGACGGGAGAGACTGCACCTGGAGTGTCTCGATTCTAACCTTCTCCAGGATTCTGGTGTCCTTGTCAGACACCAGGGGGTTTCAGCTGCATAGATTTGTATCTGGAGCTTCTGTTGTTCCATTTTCCCACAGTTCTGTTTTCATACCATGCTGCTTTTGTTGCATTGACTCTGTAATATAACTTGAGATCAGGTACGGTCATACTTGGAACTAAATTATTTTCTTTTTAAAAATACGTTTAGCTAGACATGATGATGCACGTAATCAGGTCCAAAGAAAACTCTAATTCCTCAAACTCACAAAAGCAGACCAAATATCTAGAAATGGGCTCACGCTGGACTATGGTGGGTTTCTGGCCGTTAGGTAACAGCCAGCGTTCCTCAGGAACTTGAGAAGCCAGTTCCTCTCTGCCAAAGGTGTCCTTTTCTTTACCTCTGGCAGAAGGGACACATGGCTACCTGTAGTGTCTCTCAGCATATAAAGTGCAGGCTGCCCTCCAAGCTCCTCTGGTATCTCAAGTACCTGTCACACATCCTGGTCCTTCTCACTTCCTACCTTAAGCTCCCAGGCTTCCCTTCCCCAGCTGCTGGTTTTCCTTATAGCCCTGCTATTCCAGCTGTATTTTCTCTATTCTCTGCTCTTCTCCCCTCTTAAGACCAGGTTGTCTTCTGGCCAAGGTCAGTCTTCCCTGGACTCTTCCAGATGCCTTTGGCTGTTCTCTTTATCTACAATAAAAATCTTCCCCTTAACCATACCATGGAGGAGTCATGTTAGGAGGCTACTATTCTAAACCTAACACGCATACACAAATGGTACATATGCATACAACCACCCCAATAATGCCTATTGTTAGCCTTTTGGCTAAGGAACTGAGTGGTATGTTTGAGACAAAACAAAATTGAGGTGTGTCAGAAAAGGAAAAAAAAAATCATTAAAACCTACTTCCTGACAGTTTGAACAAGCACTGTCTAGTTACGACTGAAAAAAAAAGAGGTATAAAGGTTAAAGGTCAACTTAATGGAATGGAATCAATACATACAATCCTGTGTGTGTTTCTGTGGGTATTTGCTTAACTGAGGGTGAAGACTCTCCCTAAAGTGTGCAGCCTTTCCAACAGTGACCCAGATATAAAGCAGTCCAAGGCAGGCTGAAGATACAGATCAGCAGTGAGCAACTTTCTGTTCCTGCAGAGAACCTGAGTTCAGTTCCTAGCATCTACTCCAGGCAGCTCATAACTGCCTATAACTCCAGGGGATATAAGGCCTCAAAGGTACCGGCCCTTACTGTCCCCAGTTCCCGTAATTAAAAAGCAGTATTGCATGCCCACCTTTGCTTCCTGATTAGTCAGTCTATCCCCGAAGCTACCCTCCACACTCGAGCTTCTTGGGCCTTCCAACATGTATTTGACTCCCTTCAGCACCAGGCTGGGATGACAGAGCTCAGGCTTCCTGTTTCATGAAGTTAAAGGACTGTTAGCCTCTCCATTGTGCAGATGGTCAATGTTGTGACTACACAGCCCATATTGACTGCAAATAAATACACATGTGTATAATTAAGATTTGTGGTGAGATGTCTGTGATCCCAGCACTCATGAGGTAGAAGCAGGAACACTGGAAGTTTTAGCCTAACCTGGGATAGGTTAGGTTATTTCAAAATAAAAAACCAGAAGTACTTGGGAGCCTGAGAGAGGATGACTGTTTAAGGAGAGCCTGAACTACAAAGAGGCCCTGTCTCAAAAACAATACAGGGTGAACTCTGTGATTAGGTGTTTCCACCCTCGTTACAGAGCAAATCAATGACAAAGAAGTCATCACATAAAGGAATATAAAACTATTTATTGACCACTGTTCACCATTATTTACAATAAAGTAAATATACAGTTGGATGACATTCTGATACTACAAAGTTACTTTTCTGGCTCATTGAACCAGAACCCAAATACTGAAAAGATTGATCCTACCAGTAAGGAATGAGTCAGGGTACAGAAAAAGCATGCAAGTCATTAACTTATATTACCAAATTTTGTTCATTTATGTCAGCGGGTCTGAAATTGCCAACATCATCTCTAACCATGACCCCATTTCCACAGCAAACAGATATTCCACAAATCATAACCTTTTAGTAGATTTCAACTTTCTATAAAGGTATGGTTCACTAGAGGAACATTTACATGCCCATTTAAGTCTTTTTGTTTGGTTTTTAGAAACAGGGATTCTCTGTGTAGCCCTGGCTGATCTAGTCTAAATCAGAGGTCCGTCTGCCTTCATGCTGGGATTAAAGGCATGCACCACCACACCCAGCTTAAGTCTTGTTATTAAATCATACTACTACTTGTCTAATTCCGTTTTCTGAAGGGGAGTGTGTAAGGACAAACTTTTGTAAATAAACTACTGTATTTATGTGATAATACATAAATTCTGATGTGGTTGCTTTAAAACTATCCAATAAATTACAGAATCATCTACTTAATCTGAAAGGTTATGGTTTTAGGAAAATGTTCACAATGATGGAATCTCATCAACACGTTTTCATCTACAGTTTTTGAGCATTAAAAAACAAGACAAAATGAAGAACAGTTACGCAAGTGTTTTATGCATATACACGCATACAAACAAAAAACCCAGAATGGTCCTTCTGTGTCCCAGTTAAAAATAAGTTCTGATTGAGTAATGACTGTAAAATCTCCTCAGCATTTAAGAAAAGCTGTTCTTCAAAGCCGAGGAAATACAACGTGGTATCAAATATTCTATTGTTAAAGAAGCAACTACAGAAAGCTTTCATTTGCTCAAAGGAATCAGTGCCTTTTGATGCAGAACAAAAACCGAAAATATCCCAACTACTGTCAATACTTCAAAACCAGCATATCAAACTCGATTTTCATTAGAACGCTATTTTTTTCCACACTAGTAATTCAAAACCAAAGATCCAGATTTTATATATATATAAATATATATAAAAATGCAAACAATTATTGCGCCTCATCTTCTGGACAAGAATGCCAAGTCAGCCTCTCCTCATAAAAGGCGATGACAATCTGAGGACACTTCATATTTGCCTCCTTTGCCAGCACCAAGTCTGCCTCATCTGAGTCCTTCCTGTTGTGAGGAAAAAAACAGGTTAAACATATGAACTGTGCCTGTCATCGGAATATAAGTGCTAGCAGGGTTGCATGGCAGTGTGGTTACATCTCAGTGAACTTCATTTCTCCAGAGGCTATGCATTTGCTTGTTCTTAACCTTCACTTACTGTGGCAATCCCACCTCAGGCTCTTGAGTGCTGGGACTACAGGCACCATGCTCAGCTAGGTACTTCCCATCTTTATCTTAGGAACTACTTAAGAAACCTTGTGTGTATAGCTGGGCAGTGGTGCTGCATGCCTTCAATCCCAGCACTCGGGAGGCAGGGGGATCTCTGTGAGTTGAATGTCAGCCTGGACCACAGAGTTAAGTTCCAGGACAGTCAGGGCCGTTACACAGAGAAACCCCATCTTAAAAAGAAAGAAACAAGGAAGAAACCTTGTGTATAACAGAGAATCAACACCCTCTCCCCCTCAGGCCTAATTCTCTTGGAGTCAGGTGAAACTGTGAGTTAAGGGCAGCTTGGACTACATAGAGAATTCCATACCAGCCAGGGTACACAATGAAACCCTACTTAACCTCCTCCCTCCCCAAAACCCCCCCCCACGAAAACTAACCAATGTATCTTTCTAACCTTTTCTCTTTACTTTAAACTGTAAGATGATTCAGCAGGTGAAGATGCTTGGCACACAAGCCTGGCAATCTAAATTTGAACTCATGAATCCACATCCAGGTGGAGAATGGACTTCTTCAAGTTGTCTTCTAACATGTACCGTGACACATGTCCTGCCCTCGTCATTATGCATGCACACACACACAGAGTAAGGAAACACATGAAAACAACTGCTCGAGCACGTACCATTTCATGAGAAACATTAACTCGCCACTGCTGTCTGTGGCACCGATTATTCGTTCAGGATCCAGACCTCTGGCAAAACCCCTTGGTTTGTCAGCCTGTTTAGAGGGTTAAGTAACAGCCTACATAAATATTTTCATTCAACAAATAAAATTAAGAATTCTTTATGTAATACAACTTTCACCAACTCCCAACAGTGAGACAGGAACAACTAGAATAAGAACCCAAGTTACAGGCTACAAAGAAAAAGAAAAAGAAAAAGAATCCATCAAAAAGAACCCAAGTTAGATAGGATGTAGTTGTAGTTTAACTGGCAGTGTTTGCCTCATATGCAAGAAATCCTGGGCTTGGTCCTGCACTTGGTAGCTGGAGGCAGGAGGATCAGGAGTTAAGACAAGCCTGGGCTACACAAGACCTTTTCTTATTAAAAAAAAAAAAAAAAAAAAAGATAAAATTAAAAAGTCTTACTATGTAGCCTAAATTAGCTCTAAACTCTCAATCTTCCTGCTTCAATTTCTTGACTGCTAGAACTACAAGTATGCAACAACATACTGAGAAATTATATAGTCTTGAAATTAAATTTCCAATGTCTATAAACCTAGCACTTTATAGAGGGTAGAGGCATAGTAAGTTCAAGGCTGGCCTGGGCTATTTAGTCAAACTTGACCAAGAACCATCCCTCCAATGAAAAACAAAAACAAGTAAATAAATATGTAGCCACTTATAGTAGCAAAAGCCTATAATCTCAGTACTCAGGAAGATCAGAGGTTTTAAGTGCACCCTGGGCTACATAGCAAGACCGTGGCCTAATATATATACTTATGAAAAGACCCTAAGGGGCTGGAGAGATGGCTGAGTGGTTCAGAGCACTTGATTATGGAGAGAACCTGGGCTCAGTTCCCAGCACCCACTTGATGGCTCACAATTGCGTCTAACTTCAGTTCCAGGGACATGACTCTCTTCTAACTTCTGTGGTAGCTGCACACATATATACTTGGACCTCCTTCCAATATTAACATTTCTAATGTAATGTTAGTCACTATTGCTGGGTGTTATGATGTAAACCTTTAATCCCAGCACTTGGAAGGCAGAAGTAGTCAGATCAGGCCAGCCCTGGTCTACAGAGTAAGTTCTAGGACAGACAGGCAGGGATATGTATAGACCCTGCCTCAAAAAACAAAACAAATTAGTTACCAAGCCAATCCCAAACAATAAAACACAATGAATTTACTTCTATAGGAATTAAGTCAAAATTATTTGCTTATTTTAAAGACACACACACACACACACAAATCTGTAAGGTCTCCTATTTTGACTTAACTGATTTAGATTACCTTTACAAAGTTCTTTTAAATATATCACAGCAAGCCAAGAGTGGTGGCATAAAGCCCCAAGATTGATCTACCACCTAGATGGAAGCTGGATAATAAGGGATTAAAGGCCAGCCTGGGCCATATGAGACCATCTCCTTATTTTGGAGACAGGTCTCTAAAACCTGTCTTGAAGTAATTCTTCTATCTTAGTCTCTCAGGTGTTAGGATTGTAGGTATGAACCATCATGAGCAGCTCTGTCTTCCTTAGACACCGAAGACTCCTCTTTTTCACAACATGTTTAACACCCAATAGGTTTTATTTATATGCATACTTGTAATTTTTTTTAAGCTAAGGCCTTAATGTAGGCAAGGTTTGCTATGTATAGCCGATGACCTTGAATTTACCTCTAAAGTGTTGGGATTATAGGTGAATGTCACCTTGCCCAGTTTCCAATCAGTTCTGGCCTTAAACCATTACTTGTTTTTCTTTTGGTATTGTTATTTTTAAAAATTATGTGTATTTTTCTGTGTAAGTATGGGTGCTCTTGGAGGCCAGAAAGGGTTTTGGATCCTCTGGAGCTAGAGTTACAGGCAATTTTGAGTATCCACATAGGTGCTAGGAACTGAACTTGAGGGTTTCTACCAGAGTAGTTTGTGCTCTTTAATTACTAGTACTTTAAAACTGTTTTCTTTAGGAAAAGAAAAAGCTTTGTTTATGCACTTGAGTACATGGATGACTGTGTACTATGTGTGTGTCTGGTGCTGTGGAGGTCAAAGACCCACTGGAATTGGAGTTACAGACTGTTAGGAGTCACCAAATGGGTCCTCTGAAAGAACAGCCAATGCTCTTAAGTACTGAATAGTTCTCCAGCCTAAAACTGTGTCCCTGACCCCTCACAGGGTCTCACTATATAGACCAGGCTAGTCTGGGAACTTGAGAGATCCATCTGTCTTTGCTTCCCCTGCACTAGTAGACTAAAGCCAGGCCCCTACCCCAATTTCTAAAACAAAACAAAAATGTTGGCAGTTATAGCCTACATAATTTTGGAGTGTATTTGAGAACTAATGATATCAATAACTTAAAATTATTTTTTGGGAGTGCATCAATATGAATTAAACTGTTTAGAACACTGCTGGCTCAATATAGCTTAGGCATTACTACCAAAGTTCTGCTTCCCTTACATATATGCTTTATTTTCAGATCTTCATCTGTAATCATCTTGTTTTCTTATCTATAAATTGGGTCATTATCTAGACTTAACAGGGTTGGTATTAAGATTAATGACCTACATATGCAAAATTCTTAATACTTATTCAAATGACCACATTTGAAGCCCATTAGTTCTTTACTAATTTAATGTGTGCTGCATGCTTGGAGTTGGTGACTAATTCAGCACCAAGACTTTTCTTTCAATTATCACAGTAGGCCAATAAACAAGGTAAATTTAATGTTTTTAAAGGCAAAGGTACAGATTACCTTATTTATCCATCACGAATGGCTCTATAAAAAGTTTCTTTTTTTCTTTTTCAATTGGAGTTTAAAAAAAAGTATTCTAGGGCTGAACAGTTAGAGGCATTTCTGAGTTCAATTGCCAGCACCTACATGGTTGCTCATAACTGCTTGCATTTCAGTTCCAAGGGTTTAATACCTTTTTCTGGCTTCTGGAACACCAAGAATGCATGTGGTGGGTGCGCACAGGCATGCACACAGGCACACACACAGGCAGGCAAAATACCATACATGTGGAAGAAAAAAAAAAAAAGCATTCTAGTTTTAGCTGGGCATGGTGGTAATGCCTTTAATTACAGCACTCAGGAGGCAAAAGCAGGCAGATTTCTGTGACTTTGAAGCCAGAAAGGGTTACACGGTAAAGCCCTGTCTCCAAAACCCCTAACCTGTCTCGTTTTCTAAAGTAGGCACTGTGGTGAACACCTGTGAATCCAGTATCAGGATGCCAGAGGTAACATGATGAGTGAGTGGTTCAAGGCCATTCTCTGCTACATGAGACCTTGCCTCAACCCCAACCCTCAAAAGGAAACTAACCAAAAAGGGAAGGGATAGAGATGAATTAGAACAAAGTATAATGATAAATATGCATGAAAATACCAAAACAAGCTGGGCAGCAGTGGTGTATGCCTTTAATCACAGCACTCTGTGAGTTCAAGGCCGGCACAGTCTACAGAGCGAGATCCAAGACAGGCTCCAAAACTACACAGAGAAACCCTATCTTGAAAAAAACAAACAAACAAAAAAACCCAACCAACCAACCAACCCCAAACAAACAAAACAACAAAGAAAGCCCCAAACAAAAAAACACAACAAAACCCATCACTTTGGAAGCTAAAGAACAAAATATGGACTAATTAAAAAGTATCCTAGCTGGGGAGGCGGAGGAATGTTCAAAGTAATGGAAATTCAAGCTATTAATTTTTGTTATATAGACCCAGTCTAACAGGCAGGACTTTATACTTACAGCATCTCTTTTCTTCTTCGATTTGCTATCATCAGATTCACTGTCAGATAAAGATTTCCTTTTTGTACCATCTTTTTCTTTACCAGCTTTTTGAGAATTAAGAAATGCTTCAATTAATTCTGGACAATCTAAATTTTCTTCTGGTTCCCAAGTATTATCAGCACTGTGTTCAGTTAAAGAAAACAAAAGGTTGATTCAATTAAACATTGCCATTACCTGGACCGGTTTATAACTATCTGGGAAAAAAAGTTCCCATATGACAAACACTAATACTGGTAGAATAATAATAGAAATATTCTATTCCTTATATTATTTAAAAATGTCTAATTTCTTTCATGCCCCTCTTCACATGCCTAAGTGAGCAATCTGGTTTTTAACACCAAGGCAGTTGAACCTGACTCTACGGGCAGTCAATAGTGGTATCTTTCTGGTTCCTATGCAGCTCCCTTCATGTAACCCTAGCTGGCCTCCAACTTTTTCTGTAACCCAGTCCTCATTCTCCTGTCCCCTTCCCAGGTCCTGGAATAAAAGGCAGTCTCCATCACACCCAGTTTATCTGGTGCTGGGGATCAAACCCAAAGCTTTGTGCATGCCAGGCAAGCACTGTACCAATTAAGCTACACTACATTCCAATCCTTTGAGTTTTCAAAAAAAATTTTTTTTTAAAGTGGGGGTCATATGTACCACAAGCTGGCTGTGAAGAACTCTCAATGCTGGAACTATAGAAGGATTTTTAAAAATAGTGATTCCTAATTCCTTACATATTATGCCTAGGTTTGGGATCTCCAATGATGTCTGGAAATAAAATACTGATATATTCTCATATATGAAATGTTTTCAAGTTGGTTCTCAATTTGGGAAATGATATAAAGCAAGGGCTGGGGAGAAAAAAAAAGCCAAATCTAGCCTGTTGCATGGTCTGCAAAGCATTAACCCTGCCCCCTTGAAAAAGATATAGCATCACCATGTAGCCCAGGTTGGCCTCCAACTCCTAAGCTTTCACAGTGCTAGGATTATATATAGTACTGTACCACCAAGCCCAGCTCAAATTTTTTCCCTTAAAAAAACTTTTTAAGGTAAGGAGGAAATGAAAATAAATTAATTTTAGGCAGGGTTCATAAGCTGTTACTGGAATAGTCGTGCCCATTTAATACATTAGCTACTGCTGCTTTTATGCTGCTCATGTAGACAAATCAATGGCCCACAAAGCCTACAACAGCCACATATAGATGCTTTGGGGAAGAGACTGCCAACTCCTGCCTCAGCACAGGGCTGAAGCAATCATTCCCATGTGTTTTGCAGTAGAGTTGTGAAGAAAATGAGCATCACCTCACAAATATAGAAGTATGGTCACCTTATACCAATGCAGACTATTTTGTGCCCCAGCCACAGGTATCTTTATAGAACTAGATGGAATGAGTAATTTCAGAGATATTTGGTGCCAGTAACATTTGGTACTCAATAATTTGGTCTGCTGATATCTTCAGACTGTAACATTGGGAAAGCTTAATTTTGGGAGGAGGGCTAATACCTCAAATTTAGTGTTATTTTCAGTATTGTCTTCTACATTGTAAATATATTATACTGTAAAATTTAGGCTCTTGGTCATAGATATTCAAATTAGTACAATATTTAATAAAACATTAAAATGCTTTAGTGAAAGAACACACCGGGACATGAAAGATGCAGAGAGGTAGGAAGTGGGAGATAAGGGAACGAGAATCCATTATAACATGCTTTGCTTAAAAATGCCACGGCATTTAGTCCTTTGCACGCTAGCTTCAAAATTGCTTTAGTGAGCTTTAATTTTCTAAATTTGACTCTATAGCAATAAATTAAACTCTAATATGTTAGTTTCAACCACTGCTAAAGCTTTGAGTTTTTTAAATTTATTTTTTTGTGTGTATGAGTGTCTTTTCCCTGCACTTATGTATGCATGTGCACCATGTGTGTGCCTGGTGCTTGAAGACGTCAGAAGATGGCACTGGATACCCTGGAACTTGAGCTATGGATGATTATGAGCTACCATGTGGGTGCTAGGAATTGAACCCTGATCCTCTGTAAGAACCAGAGTCATCTCTTCAGACCCCTATAGCCTTAAATGAACCTCAAATAAGATAATTCTGGAACTAAAACTGACTTCTAACAAATCTTTGGGCAAACTGGTAAAATATTTAAGCTAAAAGTAACATTTAAGAATATTCTAAGTACAATTACAGATACTAAAGTTAAGGACCAGGGATATTGTTGATAAAGACTGCTGGCCGAGCATGCATGAAAGTCCTGGGTTCAATCTTTAGGTTCACATAAACCAGGTGTGGTGGTGCATGTCTGCACTGGGGAGGTAGAATCAGAAAGATCAGAGTTTAAGGTTATTCTTGGCCATATAGCAAGCTCAAGAGTAGTTTAGGATTCACAAGAACCTGTCTCAACAGAACAAAAAAATAAGTAAATACATAAATGAGGCATGTTGAACTCCTCTAATCCCAGCACTTGGAAGCTGTGCTATATAAGACACCCTGACTTAAAACAAAACCATAAGAAGTTTCTTACTCTGTGAACCCTTTCCACTTGAGGAAATACTCCACCTTCCCATTCACTACACGCCGGTCCAGTACTTTTTCTACCACAAATTCTTCAGGCTCTGCCTCTTCAACTTTTTTACTCTTTCCATTCTGTTTCTTTCCCATTTTTTGCTAAAACAAAAGAGAAATTAAGAAAATTTAAAAAAAACCTTGAGTACATTTTAAGGCCAAATTGTTTATTCATCTGACACAATTTTTTATTTTTAAATAAAACAAAAAACCCAACAACACCCCTTTTAAACTTCTGTGACCCAGGGTAGGCATCTTCTGGAAAGTCAATAGATAATAAAACAAAAGCTTTGCTCCACTGATTTACATTTGTAACCCAATACCCTTCACCAGTATGACAGAATTGAATAACAACAACAAAAACCACCTGAGAAATAACCTTATCCTTTTTCAGTTTTATTTCCAGGATCCTACAAGACCATGTTTACCAGAATTGCCACTCATTTTAATCACTACACAGTGACAAGTAACTAGAAAACTTTAGACAGCAACAGAGAACAGAGGAAGTATTAGTAGTGGTGGTTTCAATGAGAATGGCTCCATAGGATCACATATTTGAATGGAAGGTCCCAGGTGGTGAACTGTTTGATGATTAGAGGAGGTGGGGGGTTGGGGTTGGGGTTAGGGTGGGGGCGGGAGTGATGCTTGGAGGTTTCAAAAGCCAATGCCATTCCCATTTCGCACTCTGCCTTGTGCTTGTTGTAGATCTAACTGGGCCTCTTACTGCTACTTCGGTGCCATGTCTGCTGCAGTCTTCCTACCAGTATGGTTATGGACTCATCCTCTTAAACTGTAAATCTCAATAAACTCTTCTTTATGTAAGTGGCCTTGGTCACGATGACTTAACACAGCAATAAAGAGCAACTAAGAATGGAGTGTGATAACAAAAAAGAAAAACAAAACAAAAACAAAACACTTAAGACAGGGTCACATATAGCCCAGGGTAGCCTCCAATTCACTTTGTAGCCAATAAAGACCCTGAATACCCAATCCTTCAGCGTCCACATCCCAAGTACTGGGTTTATAGGTGTGCACCACCACACCCCACTAAATGATAGGTCTTACTAAGTGTAGCAGAGTAAATCTATTAAAACTGCAGCTCTAAGACATCCCTTTCTCAATGGCAATATCAATTTAAAGTTGTCCCAAGGATAAAGTTAGCTGCAAAATGAAAACAGTTTTAGTCATGGAGATCATGAATAAACTAAAAAGGACAAGATTTTCCCCATAATTATTACATGTAATTTTTCCTGACCACTCAAAACAAATCTAATAATATCACTTTAAGAGTCCAAAATGGTGGTTTTATTCTATAAATGGGAGAAAAAAATTTCTTCCTTCCCGGGTTTCAATCTAGAATCTTCACTGGTAGCTGGTTAAATTTACTTTGGAGAGGCATGAGGTGTCTATGATGAGCTGACTAGCAGCACCCAGGAAGTTGAAATAGGCGGATTATCATGCGTTCAGTGTCAACCTGGGAAAACCATCTCAAAAGACCAAAAAAAAAAAAAAAAAAAAAAAAAAAAAAAAAAATCAAAGTTTTTCCTTTCTGGGTGGGTGGGTACAGCATCACTCCTGAGTGTCTTCTCAGCACATAAGCAGGCTTGTTAATGGAGTGAAACTAGGTGTTTAAAACATCAAAATAGTTAATTACAAGCCCCTATGGGACACCACAATAACCTAACACAGTATGATCAATCATTTCATTTCTACAACAGTGCTATTTAGTCTTTACAAATTTTTTTTTTTTTTAACTCTTTTTTTTTTTTTTTTGGTTTTTTCGAGACAGGGTTTCTCTGTGTAGCTTTGCGCCTTTTTCCTGGAGCTCACTTGGTAGCCCAGGCTGGCCTCGAACTCACAAAGATCCGCCTGCCTCTGCCTCCCAAGTGCTGGGATTAAAGGCGTGCGCCACCACGCCCGGCTCAGTCTTTACAAATTTTGAGATAGTAGCCCAGTCTAGCCTTTAACTTGCTGTGATCCTCCGGACTCTGCCTCCCCCAGTGCTAGCATGGTAAGTGTGCACAGGTGCTTCTTAAATAGTTAAAATGAACCAAATCAAACCAAACCAAAACCAACCAAACAAAAAACCCCTCAAACGCCTAGTCACTACTAAAACCATCCCCCAAATGAAGGATCCAAGCAGGAAAAAAAAACATCAGCACCCAAGACCACCAAGATACTTAAAATCTATTAGCATTTAGGGGCATACCTACACAAACATCCTGTGGAATTTTACCAGAGGATGTCATGCTTTTTTTTTTTAATTTGAGACAGGGCTTCTCTGTGAAACAACCCTGGCTGTCCTGAACTCCCTCTGTAGCCCAGGCTGGCCTCGAATTTAGAGATCCACCAGCCTCTACCTCTGGAGTGCTGGGATTAAAGGCATCCGCCACCACTGTCCAGATGACCTAGTTTTATCTTATGTGTGTGGGTTTTTTTTTTTTTACACTATAAGGTGACAAAAATAAACAAGTATGTCTTTATAAATTTGTCTAACTTGCTAGAAAACCCAAGAATACAAACACTGGGTTTAGCAATAGTCAGGAAATTGCTCAAAAGATAAAGAATTGATCTCCTGTTCTTTCATTCCTAGACATAGTTTGTAATTCTTGCTAATGGCAACACAATGCAGTTGTTATATTTGATTCCCCGTGCACGAAGTACCTTTCCTAAAATTCTGCATGAATACTTGGTGTCTCTAGAATTCTGCACAGATTTAACGATAATCATACCAATAAACTAAGACTTTATAGATTTCCCCTTGAAACATTTTTTTCACAATTAAGCTCATTTAAAATGTTCTCATGGGGTAGTTGGGAAGCACTGGTGTGGAGATCAGGGAACGATTTTGTGAATCTTGTTCTCTCCCCGTCCACTTTTCCTTGGGTAGAAGATTGAGCCATCTTGCCAGCCCCAAATATGCATTTTTATCTCAAAATAAAAACACTCAGTTAAAGTTTTACTATGTAATCCTCTTAAGATCAGGTTTTAAAAGCTGCACTGTGACCCTCCCTATGGAAAGCCAGTAAGAATATTTCAAAATCAACAATTTAGGTTTTCTTCAGAGTACTGGGAAGTACCCTGGCTGTCCTAGAACTCATTCTGTAGACCAGATTGGCCTCCAACTCAGAGATCTGCCTGCCTCTGCCTTCAGTTTGCTCAGATTAAAGGCGTGTGCCACACTACCTTAAAGGCTTCTTAGTTGTAATTTTTTAAGAACAAAAAAATTCTTCAGTTAAGATTCTTACATGTTTTAGGGTTTTACGAACTTACCAATGTAGTTTTATTGGAGGCCATTTTTTTTTTTTAAATCGAAGACTTGAAGAACTATTGCAAGAAAAAAATGCATGAGTTAAATTTTCATGACACACAAATGGCAGCTACAAGTTTTGTGTGGGATTTAACCTGCACATTTCAGATAAAAATGCAGCGAAAACGCTTCTGAGTTTGTTGTTAGTGTTTCCTACTTGAGTATATCAGTGCTTCAACCAAATGCTAAAGGTAACCTTACCAAGGACTGGTACCTCAGACCACTTTACTTGGTGATAACAGAATTACCTTTCCAATTTAAATCTCATTTGTAACATTCTTTTTATTTTGTATGAAAGGCAAGCTTCTGTTTCAAAATCAGGCATCATTACTTAATTTTTATCGGTAAATTACCCTAATTTTTTTCCTCTGGACTTCTGAATAGTCCAAGGAGCTCCTAGATAAATGCAACCTGATGTTTTTCAGAAGCCCTCCCTCTTCAATCACGAAGTAAAAGGAAAACACTAAGATGCTTCAGTCCTATTTCCTGGCCCTAAAAAATTTTTTAAGGGGGGTGGGTATCATTCTATAGCCCAGTCGGGGCTTCCACTCCAGGAATTCTCCTGCCTCCGGCCTCTGAAGCACGGTCCTGACAAAGCCAGAAGGAACTGAATCCTCCATGCCTGCTCCCCTTCGAAGAGGGCCCCTTCCCTGCTCCATTCCCGCGTCGACAGACGAAGGCGGGGAGCCCGCCCCCCACTCGGGAGCGCGGGCCTCGTGGTCAGCGCCTCCGCGGGGAGAAACAAAGGCGGCGGCGGTGGCGGGGGCTCAAGGGCACTGCGCCACCAGCCCGCGCCTCCCCCTCCGGCGGCGGCCACGTAGCGGGGAGCGCGCCGCAGCGGCTCCAGGCCTCGGGCCCCGCGGCGGCCGAGCCCACGGCGCGGCTGGGGGAGGGGAGCCCCGCGCTTTGTCTGGAGTCGCGGCAGCTGTCACCGCGCTCCCAGCCTCTGCACGGCCGTACCGCCATCTCCCGCGCAGTGGCGCGGCGCGGCCCGGCCCGGCGGCCCGGCCCCGCCAACCCCCCCCTCCTTCCCCCCCCCCCAGCCGCCCCGGGGCCCACGGCGGAGCGCAAGGCCCGCAGCTGTCCCGCAAAGCCCGGGCGCACCGAGCCTCCTAAACCCCCGCCACGCGCCAGATAGAAAAGCAAGGCACCGACTTCACCGCTCCGCTGCTCCGGGCCGCGCGGGTCCTTGCAGAGTCTCCGGCTGCGCGCCTCAGCTCAGCCACATCCGAGGGGAGGGGGCGCGCGGGCAGCTCGGCCGGGGAGGGAGGGATGGGGGGGAGGGGAGGCACCGCCCACGCTCGGGCCGCGCGGGGCCCGCCGGGAACGCGTCCTGCGGGGGGCGGCGAGCGCGCCACTCACCGTCCGCGGCGTGGCGCCTCGGGGGTCTCCTGGGGGGTGGGGGAGGCAGGCCGCACCGCCGGGGCCTCTCCGCGTCGGGCCGCGCCGCGCGCCAAAGCCGGGCTCCGCCCACCTCCTCGCCCTGGGCCCGCGGGCTGGGGGGCGGGGGGAGCTAAGCAGCGGGGGGGTTCCCGCAAGCACCACCTCTGCCCAGGGCCTCGGGCGGTGGGGCGCACAGGTCCTCCTGGGAGGGAACCCTTGCGGCGGCAGGTACAAAGATTAGCGTGGCCCGGGAGAACCCGGATGAGGATTGGCGGAGGGGGGGGGGAGCCGCAGGGTGGAGAAGGCCGCCCGCCCGACCCGCGCCTTAGGCCCCGCCCGCCGGCGTTCATTTCAAACTGCGCGACCGTTTCTCGGCTCCCTGCGCCGAGGCGGGGCGGGGTGGGGCGGGGTCGGGGGGGGCGGGAGGGCCGGACCTAACTCCGGGCGTAGTAACACCGCCGCGCGCGCGCGCGCGAGCCTTCCGCCATTCACGGAGCCCGCTTACGCAAGCGACGTAAGGCGGTCTCGCTCGTCCCAGGCGGGGGAGGTGCACGCAGTTGGCGGGAGGGGCGTGGAGGCTCTTCCCGCCATTGGCGGCGGTTAGGACGTTTACGTAACGGCCTGACGTCAGCGGGGACGCGTTGGTTGGGGGGAAGGTTCTAGAAAAGCGGCGGTCCGGGCTCCAGCCAGCGGCAGTAGCAGCGGCGCCGGGTCCTGTGTGCAGGTGTCTCCCCCAACCCCCCCCTGCGGCGCGGCGTCCCGGAGCAGCGGCGGCGGCGGCTCTCCCCCTCCAGCGTCAGGACGAGTCCCGTGCGCGTTCGTCCGCGGAGATCTTTCTCATCTCGCTCGGCTGCGGGAGCTCGGGCTGAAGCGACTGAGTCCGCGATGGAGGTAACGGGTTTGAAATCAATGAGTTCTGGGAGAAGAGGGCACTGGCGAGGCCGGAGGGCGCCGCCGTGGGAGCCGGCCGCCCGCCTCCGCGGGGCCGGCGGCGGGGAGGGGGGAGGGCGAGCGGCCGCTCGAGTGGCGGTTGGCCCGGGGGGAGTCGGTGCGGGGTCGTTGGCGGAGGCCCGATTGTCCGAACGCCTTCCCCGCCCTCCGCCGCCCGGCGCCATTTCCCTTAGCCGGGGTGGGGGATGGGCCCCGGCCGCGGCGGGCCGCTTGGCCCGCTCCGGGAGCGCGGGAGCGGGCCGGGGTCGCCCCGGGCCCAAGGGCGCGGGGCCCAGGGGCCGGGGTACGTCGCCGGCGGCGCGTTGGGGCGGCCCCCCCACCCGGGGGGGGGCTCCGGGGCCGAGTCTGCGGAGCTTCCCCTCCCCCTCTCCCGGGAACCGGATTTGGCGGCCGCCATTTTCCCGTCTCCTCGCTCGCAGCGGTTTTTGCGTTCAGCACTTTTCGGGGCTGCGGGCTTGGGTCCCTTTCACCGCCGCGTAGAAGCGGCGAGTTGCTGCCCTCGGCACCCGGCCCGTTTTCATGCCGTTTCGAGGTGGGTGCGGAGGCCCTGGAGCTCGGGCTTTAGAGTCCTGCGCACCTCGTTGGAGGCGCTCTGCCCTCGCCTCGACGAAATGGCGCCATTGCGTTGCGAAGCCACCACACAGAGAAGAGCGGGGTGGGGGTGGCGGCGCTCCTCCACCAGGCTTCCCGGCGCAGGCCGAGAGAATGGAGTGCGATCAGGGCCCGAGCCGCTGGCCGAAGGGAGCCTGGCTGGGAAAATATTTTTAAAAAATTTTTTTCTAGCCTCCAACTACTTTGCTTGAGGGTTTTATGAGTCTGCAGCGGTCAAGTACTTAACTGTAGCAAGTTCAGAGCGCTCCGTTGTAGTGAGAAGGTTATGTTATCTTGGGCGGAGAGATTTTTTTATTATTGCAGCGTACCCTTATTATCCTAAAGGATCCTTCTGTTTGAAATAGCTCGGATTAGGATCCATTTTAAGGGAAGCGTAGGGATTATTGCTAAAACAGCATATGGACGGATCCTCACACGTGATGGCCACATTAGGGAAGTGAAATAACTAGTATTTTTTTATAGTTACCCGTTGCTTAAAGCATGGCTCAGTCAACATTAATCTATAAACTAGCTATATCAAAACTTCCAGTTCTGGCCCCAAATGTATTTGAACTTTGTCATTTGCTTTTCTGATTGTGTTTGCAATTATGGTTGATCCTTTGATAAGCATAAGGTTTCAACTTGAAGGGGGTCTGCTTGGTTATTTTCTTTGACCCTAAGCACGTTTATAAAATAACCTTGTTTATAATCGATAGTGGACGTCGGGTAAGTTTGGAAAAATCTACGAGGTAAGTAATGAGCTTTTGCTTTTTGTTAGTGATATGAAAATAATGGTAGGTGTATTTATATTTACATTTTGAATTTAAAGAGGCATAGTGGCATTTAAGTAGAACTACCTAGAATAGAAACTCCATTTGCAGTTATGTTAAGTAATTAAAAGTATATGAATCTTTAACTTGTCATTTCCATTTTTCAAATTTCAGAACCTGAGAAGGGCAGTAAACTTAGAATTTTTTTTAGAAATTTTGACAACCTTGTAGATTTCGGTTGAGTAATAAGAGTTGTGTTAAAATTTTTGTAATTTCAATTTTGTCTTTTCAGCTTGTTATACAATCAAGATAGGTCCTGACTAGTATGACCTAGTTTATGAGTATCTTTTTTTTTAAGCTTAGTTATTTATAAACCAGTAATAAACAGCACAATTTCAGTTAATATTTATTTCAGGCCTTTTTCTATTGGAAATCGTTGGGAGAACGACTTTGTTACATGATTTGTCAGAAGGCCACTAAAGTGGACAAGTACAAGCTGCTTTAATTATTAAAAACAAACAGTAACGGTTTTTTAAATGAACTTGCCGTGGTAACTGTACATAAACGTGTGCTTGTTTGTACTGTAGCTTAAATACCAGAGGAGTGCCTACCATTTTGCACTTAAGATAATGATTGCTATAGGAATAAACTTTTCTAAGTTAAAAGAATACTCTTAGGGTGTTAGGAGTATCTGGAGTTTTCAACTTCATGGAGCTTGTTTTAGAGTTACAGGATTTTTTTTTTTTTGTTTTTTTGTTTTTTGCTTTTTTAAGCTCCTTGGGATACTTACTCTAACACCAAAGGGGGGCAGTTTAAGGAAATTCAAATCTGCCACTATTTAGAAACTGAATCCTGAAGTGGTGGATATGGAAACAGGGTGTTTTTTTTTGTTATTGTTTTGTTTTTTTCAGTTAGATAACTTTAGAATTCTGTGCTTGAGTTATAGGATTTAATGAAGACTTTCATAAGTTCTTTAATACCCCTTAGATGACCAGAGTTGGGTATGGTTTTTCTCAAAGATTTTGAAGAAAATCTATGATCAGTTTTAAAATATTTTATGTGAATTAAAGTTAGATCAAATATTAGTGATTTTAAAACTTGTATAGTTCAGCTGAGGCAATTTTTGGTGTAACACAACTAATATGCAGTTTAACATATGGTTTAAATTTGATGTAAGTTTTTTTTTTCCCCCCCAGAAAACTTTAGAAACTGTTCCTTTGGAGAGGAAAAAGGTACTCTGCCAGCAGGTCACCTCATATTTAAGAATTTAATTTCCTGCATACAAAGAGAAAATGTAAATAAAAATTGAAATGGTATTTCCCTTTGCAGAGAGAAAAGGAACAGTTCCGTAAACTCTTTATTGGTGGCTTAAGCTTTGAAACCACAGAAGAAAGTTTGAGAAACTACTACGAGCAATGGGGAAAGCTCACAGACTGTGTGGTACGTCAACTGAAAGTTGGGCTGCAGGTTCAAGTTCTTCTGTTGAGTATGCGTGAATTTTCGGTTGAGTCATAGAAAATCAGTATTAAATAGACTTTTATTATCATGGTATTTGAGACCGGGTTTCTCTGTGTAGTTTGGAGCCTGTCCTGGATCTCACTCTGTAGACCAGGCTGGCCTGGAACTCACAGATCTGCCTGGCTCTGCCTCCCTAGTGCTGGGATTAAAGGCGTGTGCCACCACCTCCCGGCAAAAAATAGGCTAATTGGTATTGCTAGTCCATAACAACATGAAATTAAATCCTAACATCTTTTGGTTTTAAAGGTTATGAGAGATCCTGCAAGCAAGAGATCAAGAGGATTTGGTTTTGTAACTTTCTCCTCCATGGCCGAGGTTGATGCTGCCATGGCTGCAAGGCCTCATTCCATTGATGGCAGGGTAGTTGAGCCAAAACGTGCTGTAGCAAGAGAGGTAAGCAAAATATGTTGTGAGCGGTGGGTTAGGTTGTGCTAGCTTTTGTACATGTCTTTCCAACACTAACCTTTAAATCTATTTCTATATCTGAAGGAATGTGACATTAAAATAGAAGTATGAGTTTAGATGTGTCAAGGTGGAAGTTTCCTGTCAGCATAACTTTCCCATCACTTATCTGTTGTAGGAGTCTGGAAAACCAGGTGCCCATGTGACTGTGAAGAAGCTGTTTGTTGGTGGAATTAAAGAAGATACTGAGGAACACCACCTTAGAGATTATTTCGAAGAATATGGAAAAATTGATACTATTGAAATAATTACTGATAGGCAGTCTGGAAAGAAAAGAGGCTTTGGCTTTGTTACTTTTGATGACCATGATCCTGTGGATAAAATTGTATGTAAGTGTCCAGACACACAGGAGGTGTGGTGTGCATATAAAATATTGGGTATATCAACAACAGCCTGTTAAAACATTCAGATTGCTTAGGGTTAGAATGTATTGATAATTTTTTTCTTGTTTCAGTGCAAAAATATCACACCATCAATGGTCACAATGCAGAAGTTAGAAAGGCATTGTCTAGACAAGAAATGCAGGAAGTCCAAAGTTCAAGGAGTGGAAGAGGAGGTAACTTTTTAATATAATATCTACATATAGTCAGTGGGTGGTTTATTTGTCTGAATGCTTGCTAATCAGAACATGTGTCCTAGGAAACTTTGGTTTCGGGGATTCTCGTGGTGGCGGTGGCAATTTTGGACCAGGACCAGGAAGCAACTTTAGGGGGGGATCTGGTAAGTTAGTGTTTTTAAAGGGTGTGATAGGTTTTTTGGGGGGTTATTGAAGGAATAGAATGGTCTTAAGGGGATTTAAGGAATCCTGAGCTGGAGCTGGGAGCACATGTTGAGTATGTATGGTGCCTAGCATGCTATTAGCCTAAGGTTGCCTCCTTAGCACCTTAAAAAATGAGACATGATACCTGTAATTTCAGTACTTGTGAACATAAGGTGTTTCTTAGCCATGCACGCACGTGTATTGATTCAAGACAAGCCTAGGCTGTATGTAAGTCCCTGTCTCAAGAAAATTTGCCAGAAGTGATGTTCATTTGGCTTTCAGCTTGTATAAATGAATGTAGTGACTTTGAAAGTTTTGATACTATATACTTAATCTTTTATATTAAGAAAAAAAAACATTTCCCACTTACTAATAGTTTGGGGCTCTCTGGATCTAAACCCAGTGCTTAAAAAAGTAGCTGCTTGTTAGTAAAATGGAATTAACATACAGTGGTGTCTCCCCCCCCCCATGAATGAACAGGTAAGATTTCCAGCCATCCTCATTCTGAGATACTGATAGAGAATGGTAGAGAAAATAAAATAAGTGTAATCTTACTACTTTTTTTCTAAACAGATGGATATGGAAGTGGACGTGGATTTGGGGATGGCTATAATGGGTATGGAGGAGGACCTGGAGGTTAGTTTTATTTTGATTTTTGTATCTTAATATACGTAACATCATATTTGGGCATGGTCAAATGTGTGTATCATTTGTTGCCTGTCAGAATACTTGGTGGTAATGGTTTGGCTTTTTAAAATAGACTTTCTGAGTTTTGTAAATAAGCAAAGTATATCTGTAGCTATTGCTATACAGTAAAAATCAATTGAGGATCCAGTTGGAAAAATCATTGGATCTAGATGGGGACTTGAACTTTGTAGAAAAGCTAGAATGTTGGGATTTGAGGTCTCTGTGTAAAGGGGGACTATATTAAGAGTAGTTAGTGCTGGTGGGTCCCTTAGGATAACATTTTACCTAGTGGACTTACCTGGATATTACAAGTTTTTGAGATGGTGTTTATATAGACCTGGCTGGCCTCAAACTGGAGATCAGCCTGTCAGATTTTATAAATCTTGCCAGTATGTTGCCCTTTGCAATTCTTCAAACTACAGAGCATAAGAATTTGAAATGTTATCGGGTTCAAAGTAGAGTTCCTGGTATTAAAGGTTGTTTTCAAGTTGCTTTGTATGGTGGTTTGTGACCCTGAAATGTTTGTCCAAAAGAATAGGTATTTATTTTACCTTTGAGTCTATTCTAGAATAGACCATGAAACAAATAATTCACCTTATAAAAAAGTTGTGTTTTGAAAAAACAGAATTGAGTATAATAAAGACAATTCAATGGAATTGAAAAATTTAAGCAATTACTTAAAGGCTTATTTTATAATAGGTGGCAATTTTGGAGGTAGCCCTGGTTATGGAGGAGGAAGAGGAGGATATGGTGGTGGAGGACCTGGATATGGCAACCAGGGTGGGGGCTACGGAGGTGGTTATGACAACTATGGAGGAGGTAATAAATTCATCTACAACCTTTATGTTGGAATTTGGATTAGAATTAATGACATTTATTTTCATTGTCACTTAGATACTTTAATTGTAGGATTATATAGATAGGTATTATACTTTGATTTTTGTAGAAAATTTGTCCTAAAAATTAAACCTTAGTTTTGGTTTAATGCTGCTATAATAATAGTTCAGAGGTTTGTTAATATTCTAATTCTTTCATAGGAAATTATGGAAGTGGAAATTACAATGATTTTGGAAATTATAACCAGCAACCTTCTAACTATGGCCCAATGAAGAGTGGAAACTTTGGTGGTAGCAGGAACATGGGAGGACCATATGGTGGAGGTAATTTACTTGCAATTCAGCTAGATTAAGAGATGCAGAAGTCCAACAGCTTTGCATTTCAGAAAGGGAAGAATCTATTAGAGGTGGGAAGGAAATTTTCTGAGCTACTGAGTGTACCTCTCAAGTATAAAGTTAGGTGATTGGGGATGGCAGGGATGCTATTGTTTGAGACAGGGTCTATGTAGTCCAGGCTGTCCTGGAGCTACAAAGATCCACTCTTCCTTGTCTGATTAAAGGCTGGTGGTTTCACCATTCCCAGCTAAAGCTGGGTGAGTTAGTTAAGTTACCCTTGGATTTAAGTAACAGCTATTTAAGGTACTGTCAGTAATCCTGGCAAGGGGCCTCTCAAACATGAAACCATGTCTCAAATACAATACCTTGACATTTAGCTTGTTGAAGAAGCTTTTTTGGTTTTTCAAGACAGGGTTTCTCTGTGTAGCTTTGCGCCTTTTCTGGAGCTCACTTGGTAGCCCAGGCTGGCCTCAAACTCACAGAGATCCGCCTGGCTCTGCCTCCCAAGTGTTGGGATTAAAGGTGTGCCCCACCACCACCCAGCCCATAATCTCAACACTTAGAAGGAGTTAGGGTTCAAGGCCAGCCTGCCTGAGCTTCATAGTGAGTTCAGGACAGCCAGCCCAATATAGAGACTATTATCCCTGATAAAACCAGAAGAAAACTTGAAATTTCCAAAATTTAAAGATGATGCCCAGAAGCTTACAGACTTACAGATGTGCTAAGCTTGCTCTTTTTTTACTTCAATCATTGCAGGAAACTATGGTCCTGGAGGAAGTGGTGGAAGTGGGGGCTATGGTGGGAGGAGCCGATACTGAGCTTCTTCCTACTTACCATGGGTAAGTAGTTTTTGAGTTTTACAATTATTGTTATCTTGGGAGTACTAGCTGCAGGAATTAAAGCATTTTAGGATCATGTTATCTTTCCTTAAAATCTGGTTAGATGGATAATTTCATAACCTATTTTTTTTTTACTCTTTACTTCTGTTGAAACAGGCTTCACTGTATAAATAGGAGAGGATGAGAGCCCAGAGGTAACAGAACAGCTTCAGGTTATCGAAATAACAATGTTAAGGAAACTCTTATCTCAGTCATGCATAATATGCAGTGATATGGCAGAAGACACCAGAGCAGATGCAGAGAGCCATTTTGTGAATGGATTGGATTATTTAATAACATTACCTTACTGTGGAGGAAGGATTGTAAAAAAAATGCCTTTGAGACAGTTTCTTAGCTTTTTAATTGTTGTTTCTTTCTAGTGGTCTTTGTAAGAGTGTAGAAGCATTCCTTCTTTGATAATGTTAAATTTGTAAGTTTCAGGTGACATGTGAAACCTTTTTTAAGATTTTTCTCAAAAGTTTTGAAAAGCTATTAGCCAGGATCATGGTGTAATAAGACATAACGTTTTTCCTTTAAAAATTTAAGTGCGTGTGTAGAGTTAAGAAGCTGTTGTACATTTATGATTTAATAAAATAATTCTAAAGGAAATTGTGTAATTATAGACTTTTTATTTTAAATAAGTTAAGGAGTGGGTAGTATAATTAAGGTCCATTGCAAAGTTGTTGTTGTATTTGTGTAAGATAAATGCTGGTCAGATTTAAGTGTGTTGTCTGCAATTCATCAGGATTAAATTATCTAGTTAACTTAAGGGATATCTCTGCAAGGAGAAACACCTTTTTAGATCTTTTAGATGCTGCTTCTTCAATGCAAGGAAAGGAAATAACCCCAGCGAGGTACTCTTCAGGGACACAGGTCTAGTACAAGAGAACTCTTGACGACTAAGCTCAGCCAGTCTTAAAAAACTGTGCTGTATCTACAAAGCTTAAACTACAGTAGTTGATAAGGATGCCAACGAAAGCTGAGGGTGTAGAGCAAAGTAGTTCTAAGCTTCAGTTAAACTTCTTTAGGTAAGATCTTATTTACTTTTTCTTTCTTAATTTTCCTCCCTAAAAGATAAACTAATAAACTCTTCAATGGTCTTTTCAGTATAGTGGTTCTTATGTAGTTTAACATAGCTATAAATTTGAGTTTAACAATAATAAACTCAAGATAATTTTATAAACCCTGTTTTCCAATCTGTCATTTACTTAAATTATTTTGGTTGTTTTCCCTTTTTTTTCCTCCTTTCTCACCCCCTCCCTTTCCATGAAGATTCAGGTGCTTAACATATCATTTTTTTCCCTGCTGGAATTTTAGCATTGATATGAACCATGGACAAGTATATTCTGCTGCCACAAAGACTGTAAAGTGCTTCATTTCAACAGCTGAGGCAAGCCAAGTGATCATTAATAAAGCTTTTCTTGCTTCCTTCAGTGGTGTTGGTAGTAAAATGGTAGGTAAAAGTTAGGCTGCAAGTTCAATAAATGAGATTTACCTATCATTCCACCCTTGTGCATTTATTCACCTGTCCTGGATCAAGCAGTTTTGAGTCAACTAGGGAATGAAAGGCATTGTGTTTATTACTTTATGGTTCTAATTTTACATGCTTGTCAGGATGAGGCTGATCACAGAGGTTTAGGATAGTGTCTTTACCACATAGAAATTTTTGTGCAACAACAGAACCCTTTTGTGTACCCTGTACCAAATAATTGGGGTTAAAATTTGGTAATTTTTGCCCGTTGTCCTATCTTAAACTGCTGCAGGTTGGCTACTGAAATTCATTTTTAAAACTACCCTCTAATTTCTAGGCTTTATTGCCTTTCCAGAAATGAGATATTCAGGGCTTATACACATCAGTGAGTCTGCTTTAATCCTAAAACCACCACTGAAGTTATTTAGGTTCTTTGGACAAACATGATAAACTTCTTCAGATACTTTTTTTTTCCTTTGGCAGGAAGGTGTCTTGCTGCAGGTAACTAATGAAGAAGTGGTCAACCACAGAGTCTTCAAGAAATAAGAAATTCTGTACCATCTGAAAGTAGTTCTTGTTGGTGCCTTCATTTAAGAAGCACTTTTAAGATAAAAGGGAATGTTTTCTGATTAAAAACTTCACTAGTACAGGTTCTTGATAAAATTACAAAATGAAATGAGTGCTGTTTGTAAAGGGTAACATCAAATTAGCTAAGGATAATGTATTGTTTTAAAATAGGATTTGTGAGTAGACAGAAAAGCTCTATTTTGAGTACAAGTTTTATAAAATAAACTTTTGTATCCAAATAACGTGGTGTAATGCTTACACACAAGTGTGAATCTTGTTCAGTCGACACCAGTTGTCTACAAGATCGCCACCCCCTTAAATTTTAAATTAGTTTTGCACAAAGCTACACATTCATAATTTTAATATTAATAGACAAATGAGAAAAGCACTAATTGGGCATATTGCTGTCCCTAATACTCATAATGGATTATACATTGCTATGATAAACTTCATTGCTACAGCTATCTGTATTGAACGTTAATGGTTGCATTTTGAAGCCATGGGTTTTAACCAGATTAAGTGTTTGATGTTAATATATATAAAGCACCAAAAGAGTCCTGCCAAATATGAGTTCTAGTTTACACTTGGTTGGTTAAATTCAAGTCTTGTGGTTTAAACTTAATGACTTGCTGAGTTCTAATAACCAGAGTAAACAGTTAATTTAACACTATTTGATAATGATGCAATATAGGTAAGTCAAAGGTTAGTAAGTGAGCTCTTGGACCTTGTGAACTAGCACATTTATGAACAATCTGCCCTTGAGCTCACCACGCAGCTCCCCCTACCTCATACCCTCAAAAAATCCAGGGTTTGAGAAATCTTTTTTTTTTAACTTGGACTTCAAAGTAAAATTTGTATTACACAGCTGTAAGAAAAACAAGTTATAAAAACAGTAAAGGCAATGCCCCAAAAGGGAAAATCAATGGTAGTGGCGGGTCCTGGAAGATATGGGACTAAGCCTAGTATATACGTGTTTACTATGTGTGTGGCCCTTAAAAAATGGCTGGTCATACTGGAGGGATCACTGGAAGTGTTCTGCGTGTTGTACACATAGCTTTTGGATACCTTGGATCTGGGAATCGGTCATATTTGTGCCACTGGGAACTCAATTTGGGTCCTGTGGAACAGCTCTTACTATAGAACTTTATTAATAGTTAAAATTTAAAAAATTTGTAGGCAGTATAAGGGCAACTTGAACCAGTCGGTTCATTTAGCATTCTGGCCACCAAAGGTCCCTGGGCTCTGGGAAAGGGCCTTCACATGCTGAGCCCTTTCATTGGGAACAGGACTTTAATCATGAAAACTTAACAAATTCAGAAGGAATCTTGGGTATGTTTGGTCTCTCCACATGTGGCAGGTAGGATTGGTCCAGTGTGTGTTACAAAGGGACAAACTTGGAAAACATCTAAGTTCACAAAACATGGCTTCTAAGTCTGGTCAAGATTTAGCACACTTAGGCAGGAGCTATAGTTTGGATCCATAGTGTGGAATTTGGTGGGCAATGAAAGTACCATGTTATCCTCACTTTTCCTTAATACTGGGCACGATCAATTAAATTTGGAGGTCAAGGCTGAACCTATCCTGTAAAGAGGGCAGATTTCCAAATGGTCTCATAAATGTGTAGACAATTTTATCTCTGGTCATAGTAGTAGCTGGTTGCCTGGTCACCCCCAGGAGCTACTGGAAAATTTAACAAGGTGTGTTGGAAGTTTTACTTTAAATACAAAATCATTGGTTTATGCATGTTTGTCTATATTATGTCTACTATATGTGTAGAGCAATGGGTCACCTAGAACTATAGTTAACTGCATGTTAGGGATCCAGCTGGGTCCTTCAGAAGAACAGCCGGTAAACACACTTACCCATTCCATCCCTACTTTTGACTGGTGCTATTGATTTTTACTTTGCTGTCATGCTAGGAGGATCCTTATTCTAACACTTTCAGGTCCTTTGTAAGTGGTTTATATGCCTGATGTGAATATATGAAGCATTGGTTCACACGTCTCACATTCAGCGTGATTTACTACCACATGTTATGGATTGCATTTTTTGACATTAAGAAAGGAGAAATGGTTGACTCACTGCAATGGCTCACTGCTGGGCAATGTATTGTTTCCTTGGAACTGGGGTATGTCAGTACAGCATTAAAAATGTATCAGAATTTGACAGGTTGCACTTTGTTATAATCTGAACTGTTATGACTCATTTTAATTTCAAAGATAATTGGTTACTGTTTCATTTTTTAAACATCTGATTAAGATGGTTGTTTAAGCTCAATACCTGAAAGTTCAGAATATTTTAGGTTGCGAGGTCATCATAGACAAGTGCCTGCTGCCATATTTCTCGATACAGGTATTTGCATTGCTTCTGGATATAGGGCTGTGACTGCTTTCTGAAAGTTGGGATACTTTGCTCTGAATCTTAATGTTAACAATATGGTTAACAAACTATAAGGGTTAGAGTGGATTTTTTTTGGGGGGGGAAGATGTACAGATAAGGCAAATTTAATTTGACTTGTTGAAATAAAATTTTTATAAATTCAAATATAAAATTTATTTTCACACTTTTACAAGTTAAATATTGAAAAACACCTTCAGAAGACACTAAAGGCTAACTTCCATTTTTGTAAGCATCTTAAAACTTTTTCCAAGTGACCAAGTTACTAAAAGGTGGTTTTAAAAGTTCTTGGAGATTACATGAACGTGTATTTATGAAATTTAGTGCAGAAGTGGTTCATGAAAATGTGTGGATTCTCCCAACTTCACAGAAGCATAACTTTGAGTCTTAAACATTTATCAGTACAAACTTTTAACATGTATCCTTAACTGAATGATTCAAGTAGCAGTAGTTTCAAAAATCTTAAAATAGTTTGATGTGTGTCACTGGAGTCTTGTTCAGTTTTTCCTTCCTCTCTTTCCCTTTGGGATTTCCTTTTTGTGGCCTGATGTGACCAGTTCTTTGGGTACAATCAAAACAGTTCCATCATGGCTGTACTGAAGTGCATAGTGGTTTGGATTCACTGGCCTACCTTGGTCATCTCTTAGGATACTGAAAACATCATGGTAGAGGTTGTGCAGCTTCTGTTTCATTATGTCAATAGCTTTGTTACATTGAGCCAACTCACTCTTGAGGGCTTCCTTCTTTGTTTGCAAGTTACAAATATCATCTTCTAGATTTAAAATGATGTCTAGTTTACGTTTACGACAGTTCTGAGCAGCAACTTTATTTTTTCCTCTTCGTCTGATGTCACGGATGAGAGAAACTTGTAAGTCTGTCAGGTAGTGCCTGCTTAACATGCTGTTGAAAGAGTCAACAGGCATGCGGACAATTTCTTCTACTGAAAAGGGAATATGCAGAGCTTTAGCACGCTGTTCATCACGACTCAAGTTTCTATCTGGGTCGTTGAGGCAACCAGTGATTTCCTGTGACTTCCCAGATTCAAATGTGGGCTCTGGTACCCCTGGCTGTAAGTGGTAAGTGTGGTCATGAAATACTTGCTGACATTCAAGATCCTGATGAAGGCCAGACACAGTCCTATGATCCATGTGGTAATGTTTATGGGGTTCTGGGTAGCAGCCTCCTACAGCACCTAAATCATGACAGAGACACTGAAGGTCACTACTATAACCTATAGCGCCATCGTACATACAGTGAGAAGAACTAGACTTAGTGATAGAGGTGCTGTTGTGACTTGAATTTATTGGGAGCCCAGAATCAGAGTCTTCAAAAAGATGAGAAACTTCCAGTGGACTGAAACCTGTGGCCAATGACATTAGGTTTATTCCATCAAATATGTTTGAATCGAGGTCATACAGGAGATCTTGGCTTGTTAGATTCCTCACTTGATTGTCAACAGGTGGAAGAGACATTGCGGGGATGGCTTGCTCAGAATTGGTATGAGAATTTAACTGTAGAAATGGTTCTTGTGCCTGTGAAGTCTTTGCTGCTGGATCTCTTCTAAATGTGTTGTTGGGATGCAACAGCATGGCTTCATGAAGATTGACGTCATGGCTTATTGCATGGCTCAAATTTATGTTATGTGCTGAGGAATTCAGGCTTCCATTGACATTGCTTAGAAAAGGTGGAATGTCTTCCAGCAAGATGCCCTGAAGAACAACACTTATTTCAAAAGGAGTTCAACCATTATTATCACATTGCTTTAATTTCTATGTACTACTATGGATATACTATTGACTATGAATAACTTACTTGGGATACAATATGTGATCTCAAATCAGAATATGCTGTTGTACCTGGGGAAAAGGGGTCTATTGAATAATCAGAGAATTAAGCTGATTATCATTAAGCCTTGTAACTTGCAGCTATTAATGCTTTTGGAGCCAAAATCTACATTGTGAGGGTTCAAGGAGAAGCTCATGAGCAATCTGGCAAGGAAAGATTCGTAAATGCTGTGAGGAAAACAAAGTTAACTAGTATGAGTGGTCTAAATCTCACAAAATGGTGTGTGATTACATTCTCCAAAGTGATTGTTTCTTTGAAAAGCCTTTATATTTAATGTACTTGGCAAATTGCTATGTCATCCAAGTAGAAGCATTGCTAATTCACACAGGTCTGAGACAGGGTTTCCCTGGATCTTGCTCTGTAGACCAGGCTGGCCTCAAACTCAGAGATCTACCTGGCTCTGCCTCCCCAGTGCTGGGATTAAAGGCGTGTGCCACCGTTGCCCAGCTTAAGTTCGTTTTTTTTTTTTTTTTTTTTTTTTTTTAATTCAAGTAAGATTCCTTTTACCTCCAGGGAGTGTTCAGGCTGTGATGAAAGCAGTTGAAATAAATCCAGAGAGAAAGATGGATTGGACCAATGTACGTGGCTCTATATATCAACAGAAAATGTACACCGTTAGAAAATGACAATTCCCAGCCCCCCCCCCCTTTTTTTTTTAAAGAGGAGCTTATGGGCTGGTTTGGAACTCATGCCTCGACCTCCTGAGTGCTGGGATTAAAGGCATGCACCATCACCATGCCCCAGCTGGGAAGCTCGATTTTTAACATAACTTTTCCTAATCTTGTAATCTCATTTTAGATTGAGAATTTAAAAAATGCGGAGAGGAGACACTTAATAGAGCTATCTTTTAAAACGAAGTATTTCAAGCTTTATTTTTCTTAAGTGAGAATTGATGGTCTTCATATCAATTACACACATCTGCCCTGCTTTGGGTGTTTAGTATGTTTCAGCAAAATTTGGTCCGAACTGCCGTTTGTTTTACATTATAGCTCCCTACTTTATCTCAGTATGTAATGAGTCTACCATGTCTGTGATTTAGTTACTACAAGTAATTCAAAAAGTTTCTTTCCTGGGAAAACCAATGAAGGAATAAGAACTGGTGCCATCATGCAAGGGGAACTAGTAACCAATAGTATGAGGCAATAGAGCATTGTATGGTAAGTGAAAGAGCACTGGGAACAGCCTTTTCTTTGGGTAACTGGGACACTAGGGATAGTGGACTGAAGTCTCTTTGTATTTTGAGATGGGGTCTTGCCAAGTTACCCAGGCTGGCCTTGTCACTGGAGTTATAGGCCTGTACCATGGCTTCTCAAGCTTTAGAGTGAAGCTCTAAGCTGATGGTTGCAGCTGGAGAGGTTAGGGAGCAAAGGTAGAGTGTTCATTAAAATACAGGCAAAAGAGGCTCTAGGGAGGCCATTTCCAAATGGTTAAATGTTCCCTGCAATTAGCAGGTGTCCGAGCCATATGGTTGGACAGCCATTTAGTGGTTTAGAAGACCATCTGGAAAGGGAAGGACATTCTACTGAATATTCCGAAATCTTAAAAGGACCATCTGGGGGCAAAAGCCAAGTGCCCTAGCTTTGGAGGTATGTGTTCTCAAAGAACCAAACATGAAAATGCCTATAAATACGAAACAGTTGCTCATAAACATCTAACAGTTTTATGCCACCAGTAAGAGAAAACACTGCCCCTAACACCTCAACAACTGCTACACTACCATGACCTGAGAGTGTTTAGTTTCTACTCCTGACAGTGCTGAGGATTGAACTAGGGCCTTGTGCTAGGCAATCATTCTACCACTGGCCTGTATTCCCAGCCAACCAGAGGGATTTCTTAATCTGAATCTCTAGAAGCCATGACCCTGGCCTAGGTCTCACCCATGGTATAAGAATGAGTTCCTATCACTGGAGCAGCCTGGAAGAGAGGCAAGAGTAGAAGTAGGGGAAGAGAACAATCCTGATTTCACTGAACAAAAACTCCTGCAAGAAGCTGTGTCTGCAGAGACTGGTTGGCTGGTTAGAACTGTAGCACTGGAGAGACTGCAATGATGCGGGTCCATGAACTAGTTACCTTATCTTGGGCTAGTTCTAGTCCAACAGAAGAGCCATTCTTGCCCACCTGTGTCAGAACTAACACTCTGTGACTAATGGATAAAAAGCTTTTGAGATCTATTAAATTAGCAGACCACTTGCTTCCACCAACCCAAAAAAACTCACATCGCATCTTGGTGGGCCTATAGGAAAGCTGCCCTTATCTCACTGCACCTGCTTCCTGATGGACCCACCAATGTATTTCAGACCTGTCTCTATATACACTTCATGAAACTGCTTCCATGTTTGAACATGGAATTTGGGGTAACCTAAATCTCCTGGGCCATGGTCACTCAAAATGACTCCAGAATAAACTCTCTTATTCTCTTTAAGAAGAGGACTGTGGTTTTTATATCAAGTACTCCACAAAGTCAGGTTCTTGATGTAATGTTACATGGTGATGAGGGCTGGCTATGGGCCAGGACATGTACTCTCCATCCTCTAAGGATTTTCAAGACTTGAGCCCCAGGTTCCACCTCCCTGAGAGATAGGTACTAGACCTGGTCATGGTGAAGTCAACCATCAGAGCATTGGTGCTTTGCAGATAAAAGTGTCATGTGTGTCTGTGAACCTCCAGGTCATCTCTGGAGCACCTATGTGCCAAACTTGTGGCTAGAACCATCTGGATCTAAGTCAAAACCAGAGTATGGCCCACATGAAACCAGAGGAAGCACTGACTACAGAAAGAACCCATTTCTTCAACCTGGTTCCTAGAGTTCACCCTGTTCAGCCAAGAGAAGTACAGAGAGATGTCCTCCAGGAGCCTGGACCTAGCCCTAAGTGAGGCCAGGGTATGAAATGGGCTATTGGGTACCAGTGGTTTGGCCCAACCCACTGGCAGACTGAAGACTTGGGTTTGAGCTTTAGTGGAAATTGAGGGAAATGTTTGTAAGGTTGGTCCTTTGTTTGGTATCCCAGACCTTCACAGTCTAACCTGGATGTTAGCTCTTTTGTTTTTCAAGACAGGATCTCTCTGTGTAGCCTTGGTTGTCCTGGAATGGTCTGTAGACCAGACTGGCCTTGAACTCAAAGATTTTTGCCTGTCTCTGTCTTCAGAGTGCTGGATTAAAGGTATAAGCCTCCACTGCCTGGCTATCAGCTGTCTTTTATCCCTTGTCTTGGCAAAAACAAATAAAAGAACTACTAGTAAGTTTTGTTTTTAACCAGAGGAAATCAAAATTAGTCTATGGGCTAATTGTAAGTACAATGTGCGCGCCCGCGCACACACTCAGACACACTTTTAAATGTTATTTTCTTACACCAGATTTGCTGAAGACATACACACAGAATTCATTAACAACACAGTCTTCACGAAAGGCAAATAGCAAGCCTGGAATCTTCTGCCACACTCACCTCATTCCTGGACTCTGGGATGGTCTCTGGTTCCCAGTCAGGTGCATCTGACATTGTGTTTTCATCTTTCCTACCCGGCTGTAGCAATTTCACGTGGGCGGACGCCTCTTCCTCACCTTCCTCATGCTGGGAACTGTGGCCCACAGCTTCGCACTTTTCTTTTAGTATATCATTCTCCTGTAAAAAACACCCAAAGTTCTGCTAAGCAGAAAACCATCATTCACAAATAGGAAAACTCTTTAAAAGCCACACTTGTCATCGGCTGAGGCTGGCACTTCATCATTTCACTATCAGAGGAACATTTGATCCTAAAACAAAGGTCAGCCTCACACCCTGCCCTTCTTCTGGACCCAGGACAGTCTAATCTGTAGTTTTTATTTAGTTCTCAGTTGAAAACAGATCAAAGACATAAGTTGGAAGTGAATACTTATCAAATGTAGTAATGTATGTAGAAAAATCCGGGAAGCAGTATTTTTAAAATTATATGCCGTGTTCTGTCTGAAAGGCACATGCAGTGAGGACAGGTTGGGAAAGGGTTCGATTTACTTTGTAGACCAAACGTGTATTCCTTTTTACAATCAGAAAAACTCTGTTTTTATTTTTGGCTTAGATATTTCAATTTCACTTATTTACCCAGAAGACTCCTTCCTGCTGTGAATTTACTTCATCTAGGAAAGTTTTTAACTAGTGAGAGGATTCTTCAAAAGCAGTCAACTGTTACCGTGGAGCAGGCACTATCTACGGACACTTTCAATCACAACACTGAAAGGCTGGGTATATTTCGCTGAACTGTAACATCACCCAAACATGTTTTCTGTTTCTTTTTCTTTGTGAAACCAAGGTCTCACTCTGAGACTTAGGCTGGCCTTCCTCCTCCTCCTCCTCCTCCTCCTCCTCTTCTTCTTCTTCTTCTTTTGGTTTTGTTTGTTGTTTCTGAGACAGGGTTTCTCTGTGTAGTTTTGGTGCCTGTCCTGGATCTCACTCTGTAGACCAGGCTAGCCTTGAACTCACAGAGATCCACCTGGCTCTGCCTCCCCAGTGCTGGGATTAAAGGCGTGCACCACCACCGCCGGCTGGCCTTACTCTTGCTGCAATCTTCTGTCTTCAGCCTTGACCCTCAGCACTGGGATTACAGACATGAGCCTGTCCCATCCCCCCATCCCCCCTTTCCTTTTGAAAGACAAGATCTCTTTGTGTAGCCTAATCCAGTTTTGACCTCGTGACTCATGTTTTAACCTGCAGAGTACTGGGATTACAGGTACCTGCCACCACTCCAGGATGGTTTTCTGGTTTATAGGAGCATGATGTTAACAGGTTTAACTCAAGGGTCCAGCTCCCCTCCAACACACAGAAATCTTTGAAAAATGTAAATGTCAACCAAACAAACATCTACAAATGCTAGGAACGGGGTGTGGGGATGTGGGGCAGGACAGAAAACCAGAGTCCCAGAGGCCCACATGGTTTTCTTGACTGAACCATGTGATATTCCGCTTTCCCTCCAGACACGGAGGTGTCTTGTTCTCCCAGGGCGGTCATGGGCATGCTTCTCAGGATGCTGATGTTCAGGCGTGTTTCCCACTGCTTTCTTCCCTTCTGTGGCCTGGTGCCTCCTAGCTACAGAATCATTCCCTTGGGCCCATATCCCTCCATAGATTCCATCCCATTATTCTGCCCACCTTTATGGGAAAATTCTCCAAGAGCGATCTGCACTCAGTGTGTTCTCTCTCCAATCCATTCCAACGAGGATTTCTGTTCCCAGCACTACAGAAACAGTTTGCCAAGGTCTCCCACATCTAAAGGCTTAAATCCTTATATCTGACCCCATCAGAAAATTCTGACTTAGTTACCACTGCTTCCTTCTGGCACCCCAGCACCCCGCCTTTCTTCTAAGTCACCAGAGACTTCTAGGGGTTTTTTTTTGGTGGCGGGGGGGGGGGGTGTTAGAGACAGGGGTTTCTCTGTGTAGTTTTGGTGCCTGTCCTGGATCTCACTCTTGTAGCCCAGGCTGGCCTCGAACTCACAGAGATCCGCCTGGCTCTGCCTTCTGAGTGCTGGGATTAAAGGTGTGTGCCACCACTGCCCGGCCTCCTAAGTTGCTCATTCTTGATCCTCAGATCTCTAAAACGGAGCACCATCCTAAGGCTGTGTCCTCAAATTCACTCTCTCCAAGTATTATCATCCCATTTCTTTTCTTAGCTCTCTCTCTCTCTAATATAGTAAAGATTTGTTTTCTATTTTTTAAGTGTACGGGTGTTTTGCCTGCATGTATGTCTGCGCACCTCATGTGTGCCTGGTGTTCATGGAAGTCTGTAGAGGGTGTTGGATGCCCTGGGGCTGGAAGTTACAGACAGTGGTAAGCCTGCATGTGGGAGGTGGGAATCCCCTGGGTTGTCTGGAAGCTCAGGCAGTGCTCTTAGCCACTGAGTTAGCTCTCCAGCCCCTCTGTATATTTTTAAAAGCACCTCTAACGCCAATACTTAATTTTTTTTCTGTATCATTTAGCACCAGCTATATTTATTTGTTTGTTGTCTGTCCGCTAAAATGGTAGTTTTTCTCTCTCTGCGTACACATGTGCACCCATGCAAATGTACGCAGAAGCCAGAGGAAGGCGTTGGGTGTCTTGCTCCATATCCCTCTCTGCTTTATTCCCTCACTGGACCTGGAACCAGGCTAGCAGCCATTCATCCCCAGAATTCCGCTCTCTCTGTCTCTGCTCCCCACAGCACTGGGGTGCTAGGTGCCCAGTGGCTGTGCCCAAATTTTTACATGGGAATTTAAATTGAGGTGTTCATGTTTGCAGGACAAGCACTCTTACTCTCTGAGTTGTCTCCCCAGATCCCCAAATGGTAGTTTCTTTTTCTTCTTTTTTTACTTATGTTATTTTCATTCATTCATTCATTCATTCATTGGAGACAAGGGTGTCTTCTCTACATAGCCCTGGCTATCCTGGAACTCACTATGTAGAACAGACTGGCCTTGAACTCAACAGAGATCCACCTGCCTCTACCTCCCCAGTGCTGGGATTAAAGGTGTGCATCACCAAGCCCAGCACAAAACAGTAGTTTCTTGAAGGCAGGGACTCTGTATCTTCTACCTGCTCCAAAGCCTGTCATTTATTGCCCCTCAGCAAATATCTATTGAAGTCAAATCTTAGGCACAACAATTCTTAGACTTCAGCAGGAATCCTTCTAGATTGTTCCTTCCTGCAATTACAGAATCATAGTGCAACCAGGTGGTGGTGGCGAGGCCTTTAATCCGAGCACTGGGGAGGCAGAGCCAGGCAGATCTCTGTGATTTTAAGGCCAGCCTGGTCTACAGAGCAAGATTCAGGACAGGCACCAAAACTACACAGAGAAACCCTGTCTCAAAAAAACAAAACAAAACAAACAAACAAACAAACAAACAAAAAACCAAAAAACAAACAATCATAGTGCTGATTTCTCCAAATTGGGAAGTACGGGTGTGAGGGGGTGAGGGGGTGGGGGGTGAGGGGTGGGGGGGTGGGGGGGTAGGTGTTGAGGGGTGTGGGGAGTGTGTGTGGGGTGCTACTGATCCTCATTTATTTTATTGCAAGGCTTCTTTTGTTAACCCTTAATACTGGAGTCTCAACAAAGCTGATTTTGTTTGTAAACCCGCTGTGGTTGGACAGAGCCTATAAAATCTGTAATGTATGAGGTAATTCAATATACAAGAACACTCACACAAATATGCAAACAGAAGGCCATGCTTATGACATCATGCACAGCACATACAGGCTAGGTCAAGCCCGTAAGGAAACTTATTAGATGAACAGGAGTCTGGGAAGGCTGTGTGTGTTGGGGGGTGGGGGTGGCTAGAGAGTGACGGGCTGGTGACAAATGTATGACTCTCTGGAAAGCTCAGGGAAGAACTTAAGTTACAAAAATTCTGTATGACCAGAAGAGCACTGCAAGAGGCCACAGTTGGCTAAAACTGGGGCTAGAGAGTGGGTGCCACGGTGAAGAGCACTGACTGTACACTTCCAGGGGACCTGGGTTCCATTCTTAACATCCACATGGGGACTCACAACCATCTGTAACCCTCAGGGGATCCAACACCCTCTTCTGGCCTCGGAGGGCTCTACACGAACACAGTATAGACTCACATGCAGTCAATGCACTCACACATGGAGGGGACAACACACCTTTAACCCCGGCACTTGGGAGACTGAGGCCAGCCTCCCGTGAGTTCAAGGCCAAACGTGGTCTACATACCAAGCTCTAAGCTAGCCAAGGCTACATAGCGACATCCTGTCTTAACCTCCATCTCCACCCCATAAAAGTGCATGTGGGGGACCCTATCGTGATGGTGGATCCCAACTCACTGAATAAGGAGCAAACAAAAGGGCAAATCCACTCAAGTATAAAACGACCAAATGAGTGTGTGTGTGTGTGTGTGTGTGTGTGTGTGTGTGTGTGGAATCTCACGGTAGATTACAACTGAAAACATGGTGATGCTAAATATAATGAAAAGACATTTAAAGCGTCTCAGACTGTCATTCTGTAGATTGCTTG